>NC_090336.1:70589690-70863019 GCF_035084215.1 Heptranchias perlo | reverse complement strand
TGGGGGAAATGGATTGGGAGGGGGAAATGGATGGGGGGAGGGGAGGAGGGAAATGGAGGGGGAGGGGGGCGGGAAATGGATGGGGAGAGAAACGGATGGGGAGGGAAATGGATGGGGAGGGGAGGGGGAGAGGGAAATGGATGGGGAGGGGGAGAGGGAAATGGAGGGGTGAAATGAATAGGGAGGGGAGGGGGGAATGCATGGGGAGGGGGGAAAATGAATGGGGAGGGGGAGGGGAGGGGGAAATGGAGGGGGAGGGGAGGGGGAAATGGATGGGGAGGGTTAAATGGATAGGGAGGGGAGGGGGAAATGGATGGGGAGGGTTAAATGGATAGGGAGGGGAGGGGGAGGGGAATGGAGGGGAGAAATTGATGGGGAGGGGAGGGGGAAATGAATGGGAAGGGGGAAATGAATGCGGATGGGGAGGGTTAAATGGATGGGGAGGGGGGGAATGGATGGGGAGGGGGGGAAATGGATGGGGGGGCGAAATGGGAGGGGGAAATGGATGGGGAGGGGAGAGGGGGAAATGGATGGGGAGGGGAGAGGGGGAAATGGATGGGGAGGGGAGAGGGGGAAATGGATGGGGAGGGGAGAGGGGGAAATGGATGGGGAGGGGAGAGGGGGAAATGGATGGGGAGGGGAGAGGGGGAAATGGATGGGGAGGGGAGAGGGGGAAATGGATGGGGAGGGGAGAGGGGGAAATGGATGGGGACGGGGAGAGGGGGAAATGGATGGGGAGGGGAGGGGGGAATGAATGGGGAGGTGGGGAAATGGATGGGGGGGCGAAATGGGAGGGGGAAATGGATGGGGAGGGGAGGGGTGGAAATGGATGGGGACGGGGAGGGGGGAAATGAATGGGGATGCGGGGAAATGGATGGGGATGCGGGGAAATGGATGGGGAGGGGGAAATGGAAGGGGAGGGGAGGGGGGAATGAATGGGGAGGGGGGGAAATGGATGGGGAGGGTTAAATGGATAGGGAGGGGAGGGGGAAATGGATGGGGATGCGGGGAAATGGAAGGGGTGGGGGGAAATGGATGGGGTGGGGAGGGGGAAATGGATGGGGAGGGGGAGGGAATTGATGGGGAGGGGGGAGGGGAGGGAAGGATATGGGGAGGGATTGGTGAGGGGATGCGATGAACGAAGGGGGATGAGAGGATCGAAGTCCATGAGCTCCACACAATTGTTGGAGGTGTTTAAGGAGACAATTTGTGTTGGAGAAAAGAACCCGGGGGTCGTGGGCAGTTTTTGGCATCGGAGAGAGTGTCCTGGTTGCGTTTGCTGTGGTCTGGCCAGATCTGGTGATGGAAGGCTAGTCCAGTTATGTGCCAGATTTGCTCAAATCTGCATCCCTTCGACTCGAGGGAGTTAAAATGGGGGCCACTCAAGGGGGAACAATCAAGATGGGAAAGAATAATGGTTTTATTGGGGACAGTGACGTCAGGGGTGGAGATCAACGACAGCTGCAGAAATACCGTGGCATAGTTCTGGTCTCCATATTATAGAAAGGATATAGACGCATTGGAGAGGTTTCAAAAAATGATTGACAAGGATGATACCAGAACTGAGAGGATATACTTAGCAGGAAAGGCTGAACAGACTGGAGCTCTTCTCTCGAGAAAAGAGAAGACTGAGGAGTGACCTGACTGAGGTATTTGAGACCAATGGGGAACTCAGGAGAAACTTCTTCACCCAAAGGGTGGTAAGAATGTGGAATGTGCTGCCACAAGGAGTAGTTGAGCCAAACAACATCGATGCATTTAAGGGGTAACTGGATAAGCACATGAGGGAGAAAGGAATAGAAGGATACGTTGATAGGGTTAGATGAAGAGAGATGGGAGGAGGCTCGTGTGGAGCATGAACACCACCAGAAGGAATTGCGGGTTAGAAGGGAGTAGGGGGACGTGGATGGTGCCGGGATGCAAGGAAGTTGACGGAGATGGCCATGCCCGTGTCCGCGATCGAGACTATGGGAGCAGAGTGATGGCAAGGTTAACGGCTGGCTGAGAATTCACTCAGCGCAAGGATGAGGAAGGGTATCTCAATGAGAAACTCTGGGGCTGGGCATCAGAGAATGAGGAATTTAAAGGAGAGGTGAAAGATGTGGAATAAGGTGTGGTGGTGGAAAAAAGAAAGAAAGGAGAAGGTACCAGAGGATTAGGGGGCAACAGCAAGGAGTGAAGCACAACCAGAAGTATTGTCGCCCCTTTTATTGGCCTAAACGAGGCTTCCTCAATGATTCAGAAGTATTTAGGGGTGCACGTCCTGAACTACAGGGAGGTCCTGAGAGACATTTCAAATAAATTCATTGAAGACTTCCCTGACAAGATGTCATGCCCTCTGTCCTTTGAAGACTCAAGAGCATCTATTGCTCTTTTAGAGTATTTGGTTTGTGCCTGCACGGGAATACAGTACTAGATTTTCTAGAGTTGTTTTAGTGGAAATCTAAATCAATAAACTTATAACGCTTCAGTACCGCTCAATTAACATCTCAGCACTAAAATTTTTGTGGAATTGCGGTTCTCATATGGACATTAGGAACAGGTGTAGGTCATTCACCCCATCAAACCTGTTCCGCCATTCAGTTAGATCATGTACCTCATCTCCATTCGCCCATTCCCTTTGCTCCATTCTCCCTGATGCCCTTACCCAACAAAAATCTACCGATCTCAGTCTTGAAAGCTCCAATTGTCCCAGCATCCGTAGACTTTTGGGGGGATGGAGATCCAATTTCATCTTCTAATTTCCTTGCTACAGTCACGTTCCTATGCTTCATGCACGGTCGTGTTATATCAGGAGAGGCAATTTTATGGCGATTACAGTCGCAAGAAATGCAATTGCTGTTCGTGAACATCCTATATGAATATAATGTCCTGCGTTCTAACAAAGTTTCACACCTTAGAGGCGATCTTATTGAAACATATAAGATTGTGAAGGGGCTTGATCGGGTGGATGGGGTAAGGATGTTCCCAAGGATGGGTGAAACTAGAACTAGGGGGCATAATCTTAGAATAAGGGGCTGCTCTTTCAAAACTGAGATGAGGAGAAACTTCTTCACTCAGAGGGTAGTAGGTCTGTGGAATTTGCTGCCCCAGGAAGCTGTGGAAGCTACATCATTAAATAAATTTAAAACAGAAATGGACAGTTTCCTAGAAGTAAAGGGAATTAGGGGTTACGGGGAGCGGGCAGGAAATTGGACATGAATTGAGATTTGAGGTTAGGATCAGATCAGCCATGATCTTATTGAATGGCGGAGCAGGCTCGAGGGGCCGATTGGCCTACTCCTGCTCCTATGTCTTATGTTCTTAAAAGTTAACCTATCTTTCTCTTTCAGATACTGAATCACTTACTGCATATTCCCAGCATTTCTTTTTTACGCTACAGTTTTTTAAAAAAAACTTGAGAATTGCATAAGAAGTAAACCAGGACCCCTGAGTAGGAAAAGTCCCGTACGAATACGCTTCAATTAATCCAGACTGAAGAGGAGAGGTCGGCTACTTTATCTCATTCCAGGGACCTCGTACGTCGTTAGTCATCCGTAATCTGACAGCTTAGAGAGGTGAATCTCCGAGATAGTGGTCGAAGGTGTCTCCGATTCAGTAATAGAAAACTTCACCAGCGTTGGTAATGAATTAGGCGCTTGCTGTATTCCCCCAACTCCTCCACTGAGTTAATTTATGCCATAATGTGCAGTGACACCAGTTTATACCTGTGCGTTCCCATGGGGTTGAGTTCCCAATCTCATTTGGAGAAACGAGTGTAAATTGAGACAGGACGGGAAATCAAAGGGGAATTCACCCGGGGCTGAACACATGAATCTCCCGGGTTTTTGGTTGCAGACTGACCGGCTTGAGGACACCTTGTCTGTCTTGGTTGGCGTGGGGAGACAAAGACGGGAAGGAGGTAAAATAATGCAAAAAAAAAAATCTTTGTCAACTCTGTAGTCATAATCTGCTTTCCCAGACCCCCGGTACTCGCTGGCCATCTCAGTCCTGGGACCAGCTTCGTTCCAGCCTCAGACTCTAGGCTGCCCTTCGTGCCCCTGAGACTCTGCCCCATGCTCCCTCCAAGCACTGGAGCAGCTCAGAGCCCCTCTGCAGCTTTAGCCCCAGCTCCACTGTTAGCTCAGCTTGGACTCAGACTTGGCAGGCACTGCCAACTGCAGCTGTGGGCCAAGAAGGCAAGAAATTCTTTGTCAGAAACTCAACGGATGGATTTTAATCACTTGGTAATTTAATAAATTCCGGATTCATTTTTATCCACGAGCAGTGCCGGTGGTAATGAACCTGGTAAATAAAATGCTACACCTTAACGTCACCTCGCGATCTTTACCGAGACTTGGGCAAATGGGCAAACCCTCAAGCAAAATGAGCCAAACTTCAGGCCTGTGGTGACACGGCGGCTAATGAAATACTAATCGCAGAACCTAGAACGTGAGTTCGGCACCTGCTCAATTTTTTCAGAAATTCACTGACCGGCAGGTCAAATCCTGCCTCCTTAAATTTAAGGTTGGGTGTTAAGGCAACCTTCTCAGCCTGAGTTTCTAACGTGGCCAAGTGGGACGGAAGATTGACTGGATGTGTTTTTTTTTTGAACGGCCCTGCAATGGAATGGTGTCCAGAGCAACAATCCTTAAATGAATTACAATTGTTACTAGTCTCATAAATGACTGATAAGAGAACGCGTAGAAATCTAACTACTCCCTTTACGAAATGGCACTATTTGTCATTTATAAATTATGAGGTGAAAAGGAATAGTTTTGTTTGTACAGAATTCATTCAACCTCGTCTGCGACCAGTACTTTGAATCTTACTGATAATGAAGCTTACTAGTACAAAGGGGCCCACAGGAAATGCACTCCTAATGAGATTCTCAGACAGTTATATAACTGAATCTAACTGCATACAGTACCTGGGGCCGAACTCTAAAACACAGTACCAGTTTGGTTCATTTGGTAGCACTCTCACCTCTTGGGTTGCAAAGGTTGTGTGTTCAAACTCCAATCCAGAGACTTGAGCACATAATCTCGGCTGACAGCGCCGAGGGAGTGCTGCACTGTCAGAGGTGCCGTCCTTTGAACGGTTTATTAAACTGAGCGCGTTAAAGATCCCTCGGCACTTCAAACAAGAGGAGGTGTTCTTCCAGTGAAGTGGCCCCCTCAGTCAACACCGCCACCAACTGATCATCAGTCTCACTGCTGTTTGTGGGACCCTGTGTGCAAAGTGGCTGCCACATTGGCTGACACAGCAATAGTCTGGCCTTCAGATCAATTCATTGGGTGCAGGGTGGTTTGGGTTGTCCTGAGAGATGTAAAAGATTGTTATACATAAGAAATAGGAGCAGGAGTGGGCCATACGGCCCCTTGAGCCTGCTCCGCCATTCAGTAAGATCATGGCTGATCATCTACCTCAACTCTACTTTCCCGCCCGATCCCCATCGAGTCCACAAATCTATCGATCTCAGCCTTGAATATACTCAACGACTGAGCATCCACAGCCCTCTGGGGTAGAGAATTCCAAAGATTCACAACCCTCTGAGGGAAGACATCTCCTCATCTCAATCCTAAATGGCCGACCCCTTATCCTGAGACTATGCCCCCTCGTTCTAGACTCTCCAGCCAGGGGAAACAACCTCTCAGTGTCTACCGTGTCAAGCCCTCTCAGAATCTTATATGTTTCAATGAGATCACCTCTCATTCTTCTAAACTCCAGAGAGTACAGGCCCAATCTGCTCGATATTCAGAAATTCTCTCTGTCTGGAATTTTCTTATTTGTTGCTAATTGTTTCAATACTTATCGATAAAATAAGCCAATATTACATTCAAAAACAAAATAAAGGTAAACGAAAAGATATAAAAATCTAGAAAGTACTGTTGTCAATATTAGTGAAAGTTGCCTTCTGTTTCTCCTTTATTTGAAGTACTTTAAACATTAAATGCACGACATAAATGCAAGTTGTAGTGTGTTCCTGTTTACGTTATATTAACGCAGTTGTTAAAATCATTATTTTAAAATGGGATAAAGCACTCTCTGAAATAGCACAAAGGAATGTCATGCAGAGCGGTTTGAGTGATTGGTGTCCCCGAATGCAGTATTCACCCCCTCTATCACCGGCACACTGGGGCTGCGGTACGCGTAAACTACAGGACGCACTGGAGCAAGGTCATCCTTACAGCACCTCCCTCCCCCTGCAGCCTCTTAGCACCAAAGGCGAACAACGGCAGGAATGCCGTGGGAACATCGTTCCCCCTCCAAGTCACACCCCATCCTGACTTGATGTGGAGATGCCGGTGATGGACCGGGGTTGACAATTGTAAACAATTTTACAACACCAAGTTATAGTCCAGCAATTTTATTTTAAATTCACAAGCTTTCGGAGATTTTCTCCTTCCTCAGGCAAATGTTTCAAGAGCTCCTTGAAGCCTACGCATTTATACATATTGAACAATACATGGTGTTTACAGACTGCCCCTGCAACTGCCCGTTGCCAAGGCAATCACCGTGTTCAGACAGAGAGGTGTCATCTGCAGAACCCCCGAATACACATTCAACAAAAAAACAAACAGGGAAAAAAAACAGAGAAAAAAAAAACACAGAGAGAGGCAGAAACATCCGGAAGGCAGAGAGAGCCAGCAAATGACCCATTATATTAAAAACAGATAACATTTGTTCGCTGGTGGGGTAACGTGTAGCGTGACATGAACCCAAGATCCCGGTTGAGGCCGTCCTCATGGGTGCGGAACTTGGCTATCAATTTCTGCTCGACGATTTTGCGTTGTCGTGTGTCTCGAAGGCCGCCTTGGAGTACGCTTACCCGAAGGTCGGTGGATGAATGTCATCCTGACTTGGACAAAGTTTGCTGTCCCTCCACCGTGGCTGGGTGAGAGACCTGGAACCCTCCTGCCTCAACAGCACCGCGGGAACACCTTCGCCAGGCGGACTGCGGCGGTTCGAAAAGAAGACCCACTGCCACCCCGGGGCGACGAGGGATGGGCGGCAAAAACGCCGCATCCCAAGAACAAACTGCTTTGAAAAGGCGAAGGTGTTAAAACGTTGCAGCCACTGATATTGCCGGCAGCAACGACTACCCCGCGAGGGAGAATATATTGCACCCGGTAGCGAGCTAGGTACCTGCACACGTGTGACTTAACCACAAGTATCCCAAGCCCAGTGAGAAGCAATCTCAGGATTACCATCAGATTGTATATCATTGCCGAGCAGGATGTATTTCATTCATCAGTTGAAATTTTCAGCTGAAATAATAAACTTTAGCTATAGATACTGTATGTATTTATATATATATATATATATAAAAATATTTATTTCAAAGAAAGTTGCTGATGATGTTACTTTGTAATTGTGATGTCACTGCAGTGGAAATGTGATTTTACATCAATTGATAAATATAGAAATAAAAAGCATTTAAATAATGTCCACTGATAAATCCCTACATAATCTCGGATAAGACTTGATGTGTGTGTGTCCCAGCTGACATGCATGGATTTACTAACTTTGCACCCATTCGCCTCTGGTAGGGTAGCTCAGCGACCGCAAAAACGAAAACTTTTTGATGCAGGGAAAGTTTTGACGGAAAAAAAAAAGTTTTTGAAAACTTTTTCTTTGTTGTTTTTTTTTTCCCCCCCCGCAGAAGCGCCCAGTCTGACTCAGCCGCCGCCCTGATTGGGTCGAAGCCTCGCCCGCCTCTGCTCATTGGTCGAGGGGAGGGGGAAAGCAGCTGTCAATCGCAAGTATTATCCAATCGGGGGAGAGCAAGGGGGCGTGACTCTCGCTGTGGCGGCAGATTCGAAATTCCCTTGTATTTGACTGAAGGAGCGGCTTGGGAGAGGAGTTTGTTCTTATTGCTGCTGGGGGACGGGGAAATTGGATTTTTTTTTTGGGTTGGGGGGGAAAACCTTTAATTTGTTTATATATATATATTTTTTTTTAAAAAAAAGCTCCCAACAAAGCATGAGCAGCTGCCGGTCCGAGAGGCACTGTTTGCTGGGTTTCGACGAGTTCGGCTTCGCGGTGTTTCGCAGGCACTGCGACAAGTGGAAACAGCAGCATCGCAGCCACGAGTACAGGCAAGTCACAGGCTCCTCAAATCACCCACTGAATAAAGCAGAGCAAACCCACCCTCAGCGTTAGTAAACCAGATCACACACACCTACACCGTTAGTAAACCAGATCACACACACCTACACTGTTAGTAAACCAGATCACACACACCTACACTGTTAGTAAACCAGATCACACACACCTACACCGTTAGTAAACCAGATCACACACACCTACACTGTTAGTAAACCAGATCACACACACCTACACCGTTAGTAAACCAGATCACACACACCTACACTGTTAGTAAACCAGATCACACACACCTACACTGTTAGTAAACCAGATCACACACACCCACACTGTTAGTAAACCAGATCACACACACCTACACTGTTAGTAAACCAGATCACACACACCTACACCGTTAGTAAACCAGACCAAACCCACCTACACCGTTAGTAAACCAGACCAAACCCACTCTCACCGTTAGTAAACCAGATCACACACACCTACACTGTTAGTAAACCAGACCAAACCCACTCTCACCGTTAGTAAACCAGATCACACACACCTACACCGTTAGTAAACCAGACCAAACCCACTCTCACCGTTAGTAAACCAGACCAAACCCACTCTCACCGTTAGTAAACCAGACCAAACCCACTCACACCGTTAGTAAACCAGATCACACACACCTACACTGTTAGTAAACCAGATCACACACACCTACACTGTTAGTAAACCAGACCAAACCCACTCTCACCGTTAGTAAACCAGACCAAACCCACTTACACTTAATAAATCAGACCAAACCCACTCTCACCGTTAGTAAACCAGATCACACATACCTACACTGTTAGTAAACCAGATCACACACACCTACACTGTTAGTAAACCAGACCAAACCCACCCACACCGTTAGTAAACCAGATCACACACACCTACACCGTTAGTAAACCAGACCAAACCCACCCACACCGTTAGTAAACCAGACCAAACCCACTTACACTTAATAAATCAGATCACACACATTTACACCGTTAGTAAACCAGACCAAACCCACTTACACTTAATAAATCAGATCACACACATTTACACCGTTAGTAAACCAGACCAAACCCACTTACACCGTTAGTAAACCAGACCAAACCCACTCTCACCGTTAGTAAACCAGACCAAACCCACTTACACCGTTAGTAAACCAGACCAAACCCACTTACACTTAATAAATCAGATCACACACATTTACACCGTTAGTAAACCAGACCAAACCCACTTACACCGTTAGTAAACCAGACCAAACCCACTCTCACCGTTAGTAAACCAGACCAAACCCACTCACACCGTTAGTAAACCAGACCAAACCCACTTACACCGTTAGTAAACCAGACCAAACACACTTACACTTAGTAAACCAGATCACACACATTTACACCGTTAGTAAACCAGACCAAACCCACTCACACCGTTAGTAAACCAGACCAAACCCACTTACACTTAATAAACCAGATCACACACATTTACACTGTTAGTAAACCAGACCAAACCCACTTACACCGTTAGTAAACCAGACCAAACCCACTTACACTTAATAAACCAGATCACACACATTTACACTGTTAGTAAACCAGACCAAACCCACTTACACCGTTAGTAAACTAGACCAAACCCACTTACACTTAGTAAACCAGATCACACACACTCACACCGTTAGTAAACCAGACCAAACCCACTTACACTTAGTAAACCAGATCACACACACTTAAACCGTTAGTAAACCAGATCACACACACTTAAACCGTTAGCAAGCCAGACCAAACACACTTACACTGTTAGTAAACCAGACCAAAAGTACTCTCACCGTTAGTAAACCAGATCACACACACTTATACCGTGAGTAAACCAGATCACACACACTCACACCGTTAGTAAACCAGATCACACACACTCACACTGTTATTAAACCAGATCACACACACTCACACCGTTAGTAAACCAGATCACACACACTTATACCGTTAGTAAACCAGACCAAACACACTTACACTGTTAGTAAACCAGACCAAACCCATCGTTAATAACCAGACCAAACCCACTTACACTGTTAGTAAACCAGACCAAACCCATCGTTAATAACCAGACCAAACCCACTTACACTGTTAATAAACCAGACCAAACCCATCGTTAATAACCAGACCAAACCCACTTACGCCGCTAATAAACCAGACCATAAAAAAAAAACCCCCAACAACATTTGAGCCGAGAGATTGGGGAATTGGAGAGGTGCGGCTGTCGCAGGGAGGCTGGGCTCCGCTTGATTTCTACCCAGGGATCACATTGCAAGCTCGGTGTGTGCAGGATTTTCTTGTTGTTCGGTACTGAGCCAGTGCCTGGTTACAGGGTTTGCTCTAACTGTCACTATTGTGCAGTGCATTCGAGTGCTCATTCAAAGAGTTCCAGCGAGCAACCGCACGGTTTGCTTAACATCAACGGCGAAAAAAAGGCAAAAAAGGCTCGTTGCAACTGTTAAGAAAGTGATTTTAACTACCTGCTGCTTCCTTTTCCAGATTCTTGTTTTTGAAAAAAATACACATTATGGGCACATGTGCCCTGCAAGTGTAACATAGACACAACGTGGTTTCGTGTCTTACTGACACAACAGATAGTTGCCTAGATTCGACCTGAGCACACTCTACCTGGGAAGAGGAGTCTCTCACTCCTGCTCTCTCTCTCTCACTCCTATTTTCTCTCTCTCTCTCATAGGAACAGGAGTAGGCCATTCAGCCCCTCGTGCCCGCTCCGCCATTTGATAAGATCATGGCCGATCTGTGATCGAACTCCATATACCTGCCTTTGGCCCATATCCCTTAATACCTTTGGTTGCCAAAAAGCTATCTATCTCAGATTTAAATTTAGCAATTGAGCTAGTATCAATTGCCGTTTGCGGAAGAGAGTTCCAAACTTCTACCACCCTTTGTGTGTAGAAATGTTTTCTGATCTCGCTCCTGAAAGGTCTGGCTCTAATTTTTAGACTGTGCCCCCTACTCCTAGAATCCCCAACCAGCGGAAATAGTTTCTCTCTATCCACCCTATCCGTTCCCCTTAATATCTTATAAACTTCGATCAGATCACCCCTTAACCTTCGAAACTCCAGAGAATACAACCCCAATTTGTGTAATCTCTCCTCGTAACTTAACCCTTGAAGTCCGGGAATCATTCTAGTAAACCTACGCTGCACTCCCTCCAAGGCCAATATGTCCTTCCGAAGGTGCGGTGCCCAGAACTGCTCACAGTACTCCAGGTGCGGTCTAACCAGGGTTTTGTATACCCTGGGGTCACTAGATTTAGACTACACGTGTCTAAATTTGATGAGCAGTTGAAACTGTTTTTTGCACTGGCTCTAAGCGTGTAGTTTAAACACTAAACTTGCACACCAGTAATTTTAACTTCAGTGCAACGTCAGCCAAACCCTGGTGAAAAATGGCCCAGAATTTCCTGAAACGGCATGGCAAGTGAAATTTCCTGAGAATCTCATTGGCGCACGCCCGAATGTAAAAGCCGGAGTAAAATGAGCAGAAATCAGTGCAAACTATCGCATCGAAGTTACGCCATATTCCTTCTTTAAATCCGCCCTTAAGTTTGAAGATTAGAATTTGAAGCTATCAAACTATTCGCGATGTGGAGATGCCGGTGATGGACTGGGGTGGACAAATGTAAGGAGCCACACAACACCAAGTTATAGTCCAACAGCTTTATTTGAAATCACAAGCTTTCGGAGCTTTGCTCCTTCGTCAGGTGAGTGAAGGGTTCCATAAAGGCACAGCATATATAGTCAGAGAACAATGCCTGGTGATTACAGATAATCTTTCCAACTGCCCTTTATCACACCTCGGCAGAGAGATAATCACAGCAATCAAAGGAGTGAATGGTGTTCAGACAGGTTAGTCAGGGAAACATTACATCCAAGAAGGGGCTTGATCGGGTGGATGCGGTAAGGATGTTCCCAAGGATGGGTGAAACTAGAACTAGGGGGCATAATCTTAGAATAAGGGGCTGCTCTTTCAAAACTAAGATGAGGAGAAACTTCTTCACTCAGAGGGTAGTAGGTCTGTGGAATTTGCTGCCCCAGGAAGCTACATCATTAAATAAATTTAAAACAGAAATCGACAGTTTCCGAGAAGTAAAGGGAATTAGGGGTTACGGGGAGCGGGCAGGAAATTGGACATGAATTTAGATTTGAGGTTAGGATCAGATCAGCCACGATCTTATTGAATGGCGGAGCAGGCTCGAGGGGCCGATTGGCCTACTCCTGCTCCTATTTCTTATGTTCTTATGTAAGAATACTGAGGTGGGGTCACCAGGGGTCAAATGTAGCAGATGCTGGGGGTTTGTATTAAAAACAGATAACTTTTTTTTCGCTGGAAATCGCAGCAGGTCCGGCCGCATCTGTGTATGGAGAAAGTTAGGCACTGCATGTTTAAGAATGTGCAATTATGTCAGCTTTTCGGTTTTTAATGCAAACTGTTCCAATGCCGTAAAGATGCAGACAAGACACTGTAGATCTCGGTGCAGAGAATCTTTTTAGAAAACCGCCACGAAACAGCAGAAATATGACGCCAGGTCCTGTTGCACTGCAAATTTTGAGCGTAAATTCTGGAAATTCACACGAGCCGCCCTTCTGCACTGGGCGCAGCTACGTTAAACGAGCAGCAGAGGGTTCCGCTGAAGGTTTAGTTTAATCGGCGCAAAAGGCCAAGGAAATTAGGGTGGAGCATAGGAACAGGTGAAAATTGGCATTATGCCATACTTGTGCCGTTGTTTCAGTGCAAGTTTTCAGGAAATCCCGAGCTGGTATAAACAGCTGTTTGTGCCATTTCTTTCGGGTTTCTGACAATCTTTTCTCGAAATTACAGCAGAAAATCAGGGAAATCCCTGCAGAAATTCTACCCCAGCGAGTAAATGCACTCTTATGATGTAGTAGGAAATTCCTTTATAGTAATCTGTGTAGGGGGTGCTGGTGTGTGTCAGCTTCGCCTCTGACCTCTGAGCGGTTCGAATCGCTCCCACTCCCTGGGGTTCTCGACCTTGGACTTATTTGGGGGTTGTGAGAAAGTGCAGCAGACAACTGGTTTTGGTGCAAGAAACTCCGATCTTTGTTCAAGAGAGAAAATACAACACAACAATCTTAACGCTCTAATAAAATGGGGAACACTTCGGTACACACGAGGGAAATTACAGTCGAAAGATATCTCACCCCTCCCAATCCCACTTTACTCGCTAAGTTGGACTCTAAAGGGCCAGAGACAATGCTCACCAAACGAATCCTTGACAGTAATTCACCCAGAGGTAAGTCAGAAATAGATTGTAGAGTGGAAACTTTGCGGATCTTCGGTTTTCTCCCGAGTTGGTTCTCTTTGGTCGCGGTGGCCCAATATTACCCGGTTGGTTGGTGGCAATATTCGTTTGGTTGTTTCGTAAGGCCCTTGTTGCCGCGAGGTGTCTGATGGTCACTGGGGCTGTTGCTCTGGTTTCTCCTTGTGTGTCGGCCTGCTTCTAGAGCTGCTGACCTTCCCTGTCGAACTGCTTTCCTGTTGCCCCCTCGCCTTGTTGTTCGCTGGAAGCTGCTTTCCTTCCAGAGGTGGGCAGAACAAGACAAGCAGCACACAAGCGCCAGCAAGCCAGAGAGAGAGAGCGCGAGAGAGGGATTTCGAGTTCCCACTTCTATAACCCTCTCTTACAATGGTCTTCGTCACTTCATGTCTGTTTAAACAGTTCTTACAAAGTCCTTAAGAATCTTTGATGGCTTTTTGATGGTCCCTCATCATGTTGCCATTGCTTCTCCCGATGAGTCATTGTTAATTCCGATTTTTAGAGCTTGTCACACAAGGCTTCCTTTTGTTTCCAACGTCCTAGGTGTTGATCGGTCTTGCTTTAAAACAAAGACATGGCCCCACCATGTCTGGAGCAGTTGCCTCTTTCAATGGCAGTGAGTGTTGACCACCTGCTGTAGGTTTTGCATTAAAACAGAGACATGTCTGAAGTAGTAATTCTCCCACATTCTACTGTGTGTGTTGTTGAATTCGTCTGGTGACCTCTCACCTATCCTTCCATCTTAGGATTTCAGTCAATGGCCAAAGTTTTCCATACTCGGGGGGGAAAAGGTGAATTTCTTGAGGGTTTTCCTCTGAGTTTTGGGGGATCTGTGAATTTTTAGAATCTTGCATCTGTATCTTGAGCTGAGCTTCCAACCCCATATCTTTTCCATCACCAAGACCGCCTACTTCCACCTCCGTAATATCGCCCGTCTCCACCCCCGCCTCAGCTCATGTACTGCTGAAACCCTCATCCATACCTTTGTTAGCTCCACACTCGACTATTCCGATGGTCTCCTGGCCGGCCTCCCATCTTCCCTCCCCCATAAACTTAAGCTCATCCAAAACTCTGCTGCCCGTATCCTAAGTAGCACCAAGTCCCGTTCACCCATCACCTTTGTGCTCGCTGACCTACATTGGCTCCTGGCCTGGCAACGCCTCGGCTTTACAATTCTCATCCTCATGTCCCAATCCCTCCATGGCCTCGCCCCTCCCTATCTCTGTAACCTCCTCCAACCCTCTGATCATGGCTGATCTCCTTCTTCAACTCCACTTTCCTACCCGATCCCCATATCCCTTGATTCCCTTAGAGTCCAAAAATCTATCGATTTCAGCCTTGAATATACTCAACGACTGAGCATCCACAGCCCTCTGGGGTAGAGAATTCCAAAGATTCGCAACGATCTGAGTGAAGAAATTTCTCCTCATCTCAGCCTGAGATGGCCGACCCCTTATCCTGAGACTACGCCCCTTAGTTCTAGACTCTGCAGCCAGGGGAAACAGCCTCTCAGCATCCATCCTGTCAAGCCCTTTGAGAATCTTATATGTTTCAAATGAGATCACCTCTCATTCTTCTAAACTCCAGAGAGTGTGGGCCCATTCGACTCAGTCTCTCCTCATAGGACAACCCTCTCATCCCAGGAATCAATCTAGTGAACCTTCATTGCACCGCCTCCAAGGCAAGTATATCCTTCCTTAGGTAAGGAGACCAAAACTGTACGCAATACTCCAGGTGTGGTTTGACCAAAGCATATATATATGTGTGTCTGTGTGTATATATATTATATATATATAAAATTTTTATGGAGATGTCATTTTGTCTAGCATTGTCCCTGTCACGGACCCCCTGCAAATATTGATATGTCCCTTGGGACCCCTTGTTGTAACTCCCAAAACACAGCAGCCATCGCCCAAAAGAAAACAGTGCTGTCGTTTCGGAAAACACTTTCAGCGACATAAAGTGACCCACCGCCAGCCTCGCACAGCAACTAGAGATGGGTAATAAATGCCGGCCTTGCCAGCGTCGCCCACATCCCACATAAAATTTAAAAACACCATGAGTTGGCAAATACAGAAATCTCGGGCCGATGTCCGATTAAGGATTTCTGCCGGTTGTCCCCTTTGGTGCGGACTTGATTCCAGAGGCCCCAGTACGTCTGGCACTTCTTCAGTAGCCCGATTGGTTAGGAAATTACAGGCAACGTGAATTTTCCGGTGTAGTACACTCGCTGATTCCCGTAGATCAGTTTTTTCTCGTGCAGTATTATTAATGGACCCGTGTTCATTGATTTTCCAAGTGCGCAAAGCCTGATTATAACACAGGCTTCCCCTGCCTCCCGCCTCCCCCCTCCAGCCCATTTTCTAAAACAGCAATGTAAGGGCTGAGCAGAGAGAATAGTTCACAGTACCTCCCTGTCTCCTTCCAGGTAAAATCAGGAATGGTGCGTGTTCTGTACAATATGTGTGCGCAAAATATAAATCTAATGGTGAAGTTGGCCGTTGGCAGTAACGCAAAACATGTGGTAGCAAATGGGCCTTCTGTTTTACACTCTGCCCGATTTTCTCTTATATTGAAGTCAATGAAACTCGGGAGGAGAGGGTGTAAAATGGGCTGGCGATTCGCTGTTGCCCGTTTTGCGCTACGCCAGAGATCAGTTTTGCCCATTATGTGTCAGCCATGGCCCAGTGGTAGCCCCCTCGTAAGAAATAGGAGCAGGAGCAGGCCATTCGGCCCCTCGAGCCTGCTCCACCATTCAATCAGATAATGGCTGATCTCCCAGCCCAACTCCACTTTCCCGCCCGATCCCCATATCCCTTGATTCTCCTCGAGTCCAAAAATCTATCAATCTCAGCCTTCAATGACTCAGCATCCACAGCCCTCTGGGGTAGAGAATTCCAAAGATTCACAACCCTCTGCGTGAAGAAATTCCTCCTCCTCTCAGTCCTAAATGGCCGACCTCTTATCCTGCGACTATGCTCCCTAGTTCTAGACTCTCCAGCCAGGGGAAACAGCCTCTCAGCATCTACCCTGTCAAGCCCCCCTCATAATCTTATATGTTTCAATGAGATCATCTCTCATTCTTCTAAACTCCAGAGAGCATAGGCCCATTCTACTCAACCTCTCCTCATAGGACAACCCTCCCATCCCAGAAATTAATCTAATCTCACCGCAATCAGAAAGTCCCACTCCAGAGACCTGAGCACGTAATCCAGGCTGACGCTCCCAGCGCAGTACTGAGGGAGTGCTGCACCGTTGGAGGTGCCGTCTTTCGGATGAGACGTTAAACCGAGGCCCCGTCTGCCCCCTCGGGCGGACATAAAAGATCCCACGGCTCCAGGAAGAGCAGGGGAATTCTCGCCGGTGTCCTGGACCAATTTATCCCTCAACCAACAGATTATCTGCTCGTGTATCTCGTCGTTATTTGTGGGATCTTGCTGTGCGCAAATTGGCAGCTCGTGTTCCCCCCGCATTCCAACAGTGACCGCACTTCAAAAGTACTTCATTGGCCGCAAAGCGCTTTGGGGCGTCCAGTGGCCGTGAAAGACGCTATATAAATGCAGGTTCTTTCTCTCGCTGTCGTTAAATCCTCTGTTCTTGTGTATTTACCTCTTGTATCTTGGTTAACAGCTACCCAATTGTCAGTGCTTCCAAGATAGAATCATGGCGGGAGATGCTGAACAACTGGAATGAGGCTGGTGCCTCTTGCACGAATAAGGTAAGAACATAAGAAATAGGAGCAGGAGGAGGCCATTCGGCCCCTCGAGCCTGCTCCGCCATTCAATAAGATCATGGCTGATCTGATCCTAACCTCAAATCTAAATTCGTGTCCAATTTCCTGCCCGCTCCCCGTAACCCCTAATTCCCTTTACTTCTAGGAAACTGTCTATTTCTGTTTTAAATTTATTTCATGATGTAGCTTCCTGGGGCAGCAAATTCCACAGACCGACTACCCTCTGAGTGAAGAAGTTTCTCCTCATCTCAGTTTTGAAAGAGCAGCCCCTTATTCTAAGATTTTGCCCCCTAGTTCTAGTTTCACCCATCCTTGGGAACATCCTTACCGCATCCACCCGATCAAGCCCCTTCACAATCTTATATGTTTCAATAAGATCGCCTCTCATTCTTCTGAACTCCAATGGAAATATTGCAGACTTCTGAAAGTGTGTGAAAAGGTGGAGTGTGCGCCAACCGTAGGGGCATGCTGGTCGTATGTGGGATCCTCTCCTTCCTTCTTGACCTCAGTTTTCCCCCGTACGAAGACTGTGGTTGAAAGTCGACCAGACT
This sequence comes from Heptranchias perlo, assembly GCF_035084215.1. Taxonomy (NCBI): domain Eukaryota; kingdom Metazoa; phylum Chordata; class Chondrichthyes; order Hexanchiformes; family Hexanchidae; genus Heptranchias; species Heptranchias perlo. The sequence continues at coordinate 70,845,307 of NC_090336.1, read as the reverse complement.
GAGGAACCCGTAACAAGTCAACGTCAATATAAACATACGTTAGCGTAAAACTTGCTTGGGGTCGAATCGCATTAACAGTGTCCTCCTTTCCAGGAGGGCACCTGTATCGTAGAATCATAGCCGATACGGCACAGAAGGAGGCCATTCGGCCCATCGTGCCTGTGCCGGCTCTTTGAAAGAGCCGTCCAATTATTCCCACTGCCCCCCCGCCTGCTCTTTCCCCATAGCCTTACAAAATTTTCCCCTTCAAGTGTTCACCCAATTCCCTTTTAAAAGTTGCTACTGAATCTGCTTTCAGGCAGCGCGTTCCAGATCATAACAACTCACCGCGTTAAAAAAAAGTTTCTTCATCTCCCCTCTGGTTCTTTTGCCAATTATCTTAAATCTGTGCCCTCTGGTTACCGACCCTTCTGCCACTGGAAACAGTTTCTCCTTATTTACTCTGTCAAAACCCTTCATTGATTTCGAACACCTCCATCAAATCTCCTCTTAACCTTCTCTGCTCTAAGGAGGACATTGTAGAATTTTTTTTTTTGCTGAAGGCGCTGGTGTCAATTTATTGGTGCTTTCAGCGAGACCCATCTTGGATGCTTTAGTAATTTGTGACCTAGAGGCCTATAACGGGTGCCGCACAGACAGGATATGGCAGCGATTGAATGGACACAGAAGAGGGCAATCAGGATGATTGAGGGGATGGAGGGATTGGATTGCGAGGAGCAATTCTGTAAATTGGGCATGTTTTCACTGGAAAAGAGAAGGTTGAGAGTCGATTTGATTGCTGTTTTTAGGATTCTAAAGGGACTGGATAATGTCGACCAGGACAGGCTGTTTCACCTTGTCCAGAGCAGTAGAGCCAAAGGACGGGGCCTGCTCTTGAAAGGGGGGGTGACTTCAAAACTAATCCGCAGGAGCATCATTTCAGTGAGCGAGTGGTCAATCTATGCAACAGGCTCCCTAGGGAGATGGTGGGAGCAGTTGGTGTTGATTGGTTCACATGCAAATTCGAGAGATTTCTTGCAGAAAATAACATTTTGGGACACAGCATATGAGTAATTTGAGACATGACGTGTGGTGAGTGTGACAGGCTCGGGAGGAAGAGGTGACTTTGGACCGATGGTTCCCAAAGCTCTCCACCACTGGGGGTTATCCTCGCCGTGAGACTAATTGATGGAGATTGATCGTTATGATTAGTTAACAGCTCCATTATCATTATATCGTGCGACTACCAGGATGGAAGAATGGTGTGCAGATGCCGGTGATGGACTGGGGTGGACAAATGTAAGGAATCTTACAACACCAGGTTACAGTCCAACAGTTTAAGGCGAACTTGATGGGCCGTGGTCTTTTTTCAACTAGCAATTCCTATGTTACCTTTTATGGGATCTTGCTGTGTGCAAAATGGCTGCACCTCATTGCCCCAGTAATTCAATAGCTGTTTAATTGTGTGTGCTTTTGAGATGTACAAAGTCAAATGTTTCTTTTGACTCCATTGCTGTTGTGTGACTCATACTAGATAGTAAAGGCACCGGCAACAGAGAGGTTAGGAGAGATTTCTTTATGCGGAGGCATTGCAACAGAGAGTGGTTGAGGCAGAGACCATTGCATCTTTAAGATAATGAGGGTAAATACTGGAAGTAGAAGAAGAAGGCAGGGTTATATGGAAAGAACGGAGCAATGGGATTATATTTGGATTAGAACATAAGAAATAGGAGCAGGAGTAGGCCATACGGCCCCTCGAGCCTGCTCCGCCATTCAATAAGATCATGGCCGATCTTCGACCTCAACTCCACTTTCCCGCCCAATCCCCACATCCCTTGATTCCCTGAAGAGTTCAAAAATCTATCGGTCTCAGCCTTGAATATACTCAACAACTGAACATCCACAGCCCTCTGGGGTAGAGAATTCCAAATATTCACAACCCTCTGAGTGAAGAAATCTCTCCTCATTTCAGTCCGAAATGGATGCCCCCTTATCCTACGACTATGCCCCCTAGTTCTAGACTCTCCAGCCAGGGGAAACAACCTCTCGGCATCTACCCTGTCAAGCCCCCTCAGAATCATATACGTGTTTTTTTTTATTCGTTCATGGGATGTGGGCGTCGCTGGCGAGGCCGGCATTTATCGCCCATCCCTAATTGCCCTTGAGAAGGTGGTGGTGAGCCGCCTTCTTGAACCGCTGCAGCCCGTGTGGTGACGGTTCTCCCACAGTGCTGTTAGGAAGGGAGTTCCAGGATTTTGACCCAGCGACGATGAAGGAACGGCCGATATATTTCCAATGAGATCATCTCTCATTCTTCTAAACTCCAGAGAGTATAGGCCCATTCTACTCAACCTCTCCTCATAGGACAATCATCTCATCCCAGGAATCAATCGAGTGAATCTTCTCCAAGGCAAGTATATCTTTCCTTAGACCAAAACTGTACACAGTACTCCAGGTGAGGTCTCACCAAAGCCCTGGATTGCTCTAGCAAAAATCTGGCATAGATGCGAAGGAGGCCACTCAGGCCACCTATGTTGTAAACCTCTGGTTCTTTGGATCCGTGCCATTATTTCTGTGTAACTAGCTGGCAAGATACATGCAACATCACAACAATAGGCTGCGAAATAATGCATGGGGTGGAGAGGACCTAGCAATGGGAAAAAAATGCATATCTCTTACCCGCTGCGGCATACCTCAATCAAGTGCAATTGGGTTGCTAGCACAAGAGATGAAACTCGACACCATCCAGGACAAAGCAGCCCGCTTGATTGGCACCCCATCCACCACCCGAAACATTCACTCCCTTTTTTTTTATTCGTTCATGGGATGTGGGCGTCGCTGGCAAGGCCGGCATTTATTGCCCATCCCTAATTGCCCTTGAGAAGGTGGTGGTGAGCCGCCTTCTTGAACCGCTGCAGTCCGTGTGGTGACGGTTCTCCCACAGTGCTGTTAGGAAGGGAGTTCCAGGATTTTGACCCAGCGACAATGAAGGAACGGCGATATATTTCCAAGTCGGGATGGTGTGTGACTTGGAGGGGAACGTGCAGGTGGTGTTGTTCCCATGCGCCTGCTGCCCTTGACCTTCTAGGTGGTAGAGGTCGCGGGTTTGGGAGGTGCTGTCGAAGAAGCCTTGGCGAGTTGCTGCAGTGCATCCTGTGGATGGTGCACACTGCAGCCACAGTGCGCCGGTGGTGAAGGGAGTGAATGTTTAGGGTGGTGGATGGGGTGCCCATCAAGTGGACTGCTTTATCTTGGATGGTGTCGAGCTTCTTGAGTGTTGTTGGAGCTCCACTCATCCAGGCAAGTGGAGAGTATTCCATCACACTCCTGACTTGTGCCTTGTAGATGGTGGAAAGGCTTTGGGGAGTCAGGAGGTGAGTCAATCACCACAGAATACCCAGCCTCTGACCTGCTCTCGTAGCCACAGTATTTATATGGCTGGTCCAGTTAAGTTTCTGGTCAATGGTGACCCCCAGGATGTTGATGGTGGGGGATTCGGCGATGGTAATGCCGTTGAATGTCAAGGGGAGGTGGTTAGACTCTCTCTTGTTGGAGATGGTCATTGCCTGGCACTTATCTGGCGCGAATGTTACTTGCCACTTATGAGCCCAAGCCTGGATGTTGTCCAGGTCTTGCTGCATGCGGGCTCGGACTGCTTCATTATCTGAGGGGTTGCGAATGGAACTGAACACTGTGCAGTCATCAGCGAACATCCCCATTTCTGACCTTATGATGGAGGGAAGGTCATTGATGAAGCAGCTGAAGATGGTTGGGCCTAGGACACTGCCCTGAGGAACTCCTGCAGCAATGCCCTGGGGCTGAGATGCTTGGCCTCCAACAACCACTACCATCTTCCTTTGAGCTAGGTATGACTCCAGCCACTGGAGAGTTTTCCCCCTGATTCCCATTGACTTCAATTTTACTAGGGCTCCTTGGTGCCACACTCGGTCAAATGCTGCCTTGATGTCAAGGGCAGTCACTCTCACCTCACCTCTGGAATTCAGCTCTTTTGTCCATGTTTGGACCAAGGCTGTAATGAGGTCTGGAGCCGAGTGGTCCTGGCGGAACCCAAACTGAGCATCGGTGAGCAGGTTATTGGTGAGTAAGTGCCGCTTGATAGCGCTGTCGACGACACCTTCCATCACTTTGCTGATGATTGAGAGTAGACTGATGGGGCGGTAATTGGCCGGATTGGATTTGTCCTGCTTTTTGTGGACAGGACATACCTGGGCAATTTTCCAGATTGTCGGGTAGATGCCAGTGTTGTAGGTGTACTGGAACAGTTTGGCTAGAGGAGCGGCTAGTTCTGGAGCACAAGTCTTCAGCACTACAGCTGGGATGTTGTCGGGGCCCATAGCCTTTGCTGTATCCAGTGCACTCAGCCGTTTCTTGATATCACGTGGAGTGAATCGAATTGGCCGAAGACTGGCTTCCGTGATGGTGGGGATATCGGGAGGAGGCTGAGATGGATTATCCACTCGGCACTTCTGGCTGAAGATGGTTGCAAACGCTTCAGCCTTGTCTTTTGCACTCACGTGCTGGACTCCGCCATCATTGAGAATGGGGATGTTTGCAGAGCCTCCTCCTCCCGTTAGTTGTTTAATTGTCCACCACCATTCACGACTGGATGTGGCAGGACTGCAGAGCTTTGATCTGATCCGTTGGTTGTGGAATCGCTTAGCTCTGTCTATAGCATGTTGCTTCTGCTGTTTAGCATGCATGTAGTCCTGAGTTGTAGCTTCACCAGGTTGGCACCTCATTTTATGGTACGCCTGGCATGCTCTTCTGCACTCCTCATTGAACCAGGGTTGATCCCCTGGCTTGTTGGTAATGGTAGAGTGAGGAATATGCCGGGCCATGAGGTTACAGATTGTGCTGGAATACAATTCTGCTGCTGCTGATGGCCCACAGCGCCTCATGGATGCCCAGTTTTGAGCTGCTAGATCTGTTCTGAATCTATCCCATTTAGCACGGTGGTAGTGCCACACAACACGTTGGATGGTGTCCTCAGTGCGAAGACGGGATTTCATCTCCACGAGGACTGTGAGGTGATCACTCCTACCAATACTGTCATGGACAGATGCATTTGCGACAGGTAGATTGGTGAGGACGAGGTCAAGTAAGTTTTTCCCTCGTGTTGGTTCGCTCACCACCTGCCGCAGGCCCAGTCTAGCAGTCATGTCCTTCAGGACTCGGCCAGCTCGGTCAGTAGTGGTGCTGCCGAGCCACTCTTGGTGATGGACATTGAAGTCCCCCACCCAGAGTACATTTTGTGCCCTTGCTACCCTCAGTGCTTCCTCCAAGTGGTGCTCAACATGGAGGAGGACTGATTCATCAGCTGAGGGAGGACGGTAGGTGGTAATCAGCAGGAGGTTTCCTTGCCCATGTTTGACCTGATGCCATGAGATTTCATGGGGTCCAGAGTCAATGTTGAGGACTCCCAGGGCCACTCCCTCCTGACTGTATATCACTGTACCGCCACCTCTGGTCGGTCCGTCCTGCCGGTGGGACAGGACATACCCAGGGATGGTGATGGAAGAGTCTGGGACGTTGGCTGAAAGATATGATTCTGTGAGTATGGCTATGTCAGGCTGTTGCTTGACTCGTCTGTGGGACAGCTCTCCCAATTTTGGCACAAGTCCCCAGATGTTAGTAAGGAGGACCTTGCAGGGTCGACTGGGCTTGGTGTTTTGCCGTTGTCGTGTCCGGTGCCTCGTGGTCCGATGCCGGGTGGTCCGTCCGGTTTTATTCTTATTATGACTTTTCGTAGCGAGATTTTACAACTGAGTGGCTTGCTGGGCCATTTCAGAGGGCAATTAAGAATCAACCAGATTGCTGTGGGTCTGGAGTCACATATAGGCCAGACTTCCTTCCCTAAAGGACATTGGTGAACCAGATGGGTTTTTACGACAATCTGGTAGTTTCATGGCCATCATTACTGATACGAGTATTTTAATTCCAGATTTTTATTTAATTAATTGAATTTAATTAATTAATTGAATTTAAATTCGCCAGCTGCCGTGGCGGGATTTGAACTCACGACTCTGGATTTTAGTCCAGGCCTCTGGATTACTAGCCCAGTAACATAACCACTATGCTACCGTACACCGGCGCACTGTGGCTGCAGTGTGTACCATCCACAGGATGCACTGCAGCAACCCGCCAAGGCTTCTCCGACAGCACCTCCCAAACCCGCGACCTCGACCACCTAGAAGGACAAGAGCAGCAGGCACATGGGAACAACACCACCTGCATGTTCCCCTCCAAGTCACACACCATCCCGACTTGGAAATATATCGGCCGTTCCTTCATCGTCGCTGGGTCAAAATCCTGGAACTCCCTTCCCAACAGCACTGTGGGAGAACCTTCACCACACGGACTGCAGCGGTTCAAGAAGGCGGCTCACCACCACCTTCTCAAGGGGCAATTAGGGATGGGCAATAAATGCCGGCCTCGCCAGCGACGCCCACATCCCATGAACGAATAAAAAAAAAAGATGAGCGCTCGTCCTTTTTGTTTTATTCCCGGGATGTGGGCATTGCTGGCAAAGCCGGCACTTTATTGCCCTTCCCTAGTTGCCCTCGAGAAGGCGGTGGTGGGCCTTCTTCTTGACATACAATAAAAAATAAAAACACACCGCACCGTCCCGATTATCACCTCCGCTCAGTCCGCAACCGTGACCCCGAGCTTCTGGTCGCTTGCCATTTTAACTCTCCTTCCCCCACTCCCACTCTGACCTCTCCGTCCTCGGCCTCTTACACTGTTCCAATGAAGTTCAACGGAAACTCGAAGAGCGCCTCGCCTTTCAGTTAGGCACTTTACAACCCTCCGGACTCAACGTTGTTTTCCATAACTTCAGATCATGACCACTGCTCCCATTTTCTCGGACCGCAGGTGCTGATAATGGTTCTGCTGTAACCATTTACACCTCCTCCAGGCCCGCCTTTTGTTTCTTCACTTGTCCCGTTACCACCCTCCTTGCCTTGCACCATCATCCCTTTTGTAAGAACATAAGAAATAGGAGCAGGAGTAGGCCAATCGGCCCCCTCGGGCCTGCTCCGCCATTCAATAAGATCACGGCTGATCTGATCCCAACCTCGAATCGAAAGAACACAAGAAGTAGGAGCAGGACCCGGCCACTCAGCCCCTGGGCCCGCTCCGCCACCCACAGGGCCCTGACCGATCCGAACTCAGCTTCATGTCCAATTTCCTGCCCGTACCCCGTAACCCCGAATTCCCTTTACTTCTGGGAAACTGTCGATTTCTGTTTTAAATTTATTTCATGATGTAGCTTCCTGGGGCAGCAAATTCCACAGACTGAGTGAAGAAGTTTCTCCTCATCTCAGTTTTGAAAGAGCAGCCCCTTATTCTAAGATTATGCCCCCTAGTTCTAGTTTCACCCATCCTTGGGAACATCCTTACCGCATCCACCCGATCAAGCCCCTTCACAATCTTATATGTCATTTAATCACTCCTGCCCTCCACCCTATCACAGACCTTCCCTTTTGTTCTTTCCTCCCTCCCCCACCCCTTTCCCTGGCTCTGTACTTACTTAAAAACTGTTAAATCGCTATCTTCTAGTTCTGACGAAGGGTCATCGACCTGAAACGTTAACTCTGCTTCCCTCTCCGCAGACGCTGCCTGACCTGCCGAGCGTTTCCAGCATTTTCTGTTTTTATTTCAGATTTCCAGCAGCCGCAGTGTTTTGCTCTTGATCCCGATTACCAGGCTCGCTTGGCTTTCCCTGACCCTCCTTCCAGTCCTGACTGGCTCTGGGCTTGAGACGAGTGAGTCTTCCCATTTCCAGCTAGGCCAGGCTGCCTCCCTGTGTCCAGCTGGCCGATCGCACACAAGCTTCATCTCTCCTTTCCTTTCTCTGCGTTCACAGCAGGGGGAAGAGCACTGCCTCCCCCTCCCTCCCCCCTTGAAAGGGACACTAAGAGAATCAAAAGGAGATGGGGATCGGGGGGGAAGCGGAGTTGAGGTAGAAGATCTGCCATGATCCGATTGAATGGCGGAGCAGGCTCGAGGGGCCGGATGGCCTACTCCTGCTCCTATTTCTTATGTCCTCGGCCTGCGCCTCACGCTGGACTCGCATCCCCGGCGTGACAGTTGTGGATGTTTCTTCCGCCATCTGAGATGGGATAACTAATTGCTTAACGTCCCCAGTCGTTGTGGACACCTCTCCAATGCCTGGCTCATTAACTCCTCGAACCCAGCTCTGTCTCAGCGGCTGCAGCCTGTGACTCCTTCACCCTTGTGCGAGTTGACTTTGTTTTAAAACTTAACTCTTAAACACAACTCCCTCCCCAAATCTTTTCAGTGGGGGAAAAAAATAATAATCTAATGTCCTGAAACGTGACACTTCCTTTGGCCATTTCCAAGGAAGAGGGGGGAAGGCAATGAGTCAGCATTTTTATGCTATTGTCCTAATTTCTTTCAATTGATCTAATTTTGAAACTGATCCAGAAGATCATTTTCAGGATGTGGGCGTCATTGGCAAGGCCGGTATTTATTGCCCATCCCAAGCTGCCCTGAGAACATAGGAACAGGAGTAGGCCATTCAGCCCCTCGTGCCTGCTCCGCCATTTGATAAGATCATGGCTGATCTGTGATCTAACTCCATATACCTGCCTTTGGCCCATATCCCTTAATACCTTTGGTTGCCAAAAAGCTATCTATCTCAGATTTAAATTTAGCAATTGAGCCAGTATCAATTGCCGTTTGCGGAAGAGAGTTCCAAACTTCTACCACCCTTTGCGTGTAGAAATGTTTTCTAATCTCACTCCGAGATGGTGGCGGGCCCTCTTCTTGAGCCGCGACAGTCTGTATGATTTGTAGCAGTTTGACACAACCGAGTGTCTTGCTAGGCCACTTCGGAGGGCAGTTAAGAGTGGACGACATTGGTGCGGGGACTGGAGTCACCTATAGGCCCAGATCGGGTAAGGACGGCAGGTTTCTGTGGAAATGGAAGAAGTAGTGTAAAACTAGTGAAATAAAATGAAGGAGTCACCATGTGTAAGGAATTGTGGATAAATAATGCAGAGGTTCAGTAATGTTCTGAAACAGAGGGCTCCCAGGTAACCTCGTCAGGCACGGGTGGGTGAGGTCACTACAGACGCCAGTTAACAAACAATGGGTCAATGGATGAAGTAAGATGTAAACTAAACGAGGAGATGCGACAGGTTGTAGAATAGGATAAACTAATCATCAGGGCGCAGGAAAAGGGAACAAATGTGTAACCAAGGAGATGGGACAGACTATAGGATAGCATAAACCAGGAGGAAAAACCCCACATAGCAGCGAGAATCTAGGAGCAACACTCGACAGCAGGGATCTGGGGACAGAAATCCTACGTAGAGGTTTGGACAGAGATTGATCGCCTCGGACCAAATCGGGTAATATCAATATAAGTTGTGAGTCTTATATTTTGGAATTGTACTTTAAACCACGAACGGTGTTTGTTAAGCATTCATTAAAGATAAATCTTTGTACCCGAAATCTGTTGCCAGTGTGTTTGTTCAGCCCAAACTTACATTTGAACCCTAAAAGGAAAGGTTGCTAACCTATTTGTTCGACCTTTCGAACTTCTAGCGAAATCGGAGCAACAGTTTCCTTCCCTAAAGGACACCGGATGGGTTTTTCCGACAAGCCTGAGAGCTTCACGGTCACTTTTACTGATACCAGCTTTTTATTTCCAGATTGTTTTTTTTAAACTGAATTCAAGTCCTGAAACTGCCGTGGTGGGATTTGAACTCACCTTCTCTGGATTATTGATCTCGGCCTCTGGATCACTCTTGCTATTTGAAAGGAGAATGATAAAATTCTAGAGTGGCCCGGATCTAACTTTTATCTGCTGTACATCCATCCTTGCCCCCTCAATTCAATTAGCATCCTTTCGAAAACCCATCTCTGTTTGCTCACAAGACGCTTCTAAAATTGTACGCCCTGCTCCATCATCAAACTGTTCACCGAGTTTGATAATTTTACGGAGCGAGTTCGGAGATTAAGAACATAAGAAATAGGAGCAGGAGTAGGCCAATCGGCCCCTCGAGCCTGCTCCGCCATTCAATAAGATCATGGCTGACCTGATCCTAACCTCAAATCTAAATTCATGTCCAATTTCCTGCCCGCTCCCCGTAACCCCTAATTCCCTTTACTTCTCGGAAACTGTCTATTTCTGTTTTAAATTTATTTAATGATGTAGCTTCCTGGGGCAGCAAATTCCACAGACCTACCACCCTCTGAGTGAAGAAGTTTCTCCTCATCTCAGTTTTGAAAGAGCAGCCCCTTATTCTAAGATTATGCCCCCAAGTTCTAGTTTCACCCATCCTTGGGAACATCCTTACCGCATCCACCCGATCAAGCCCCTTCACAATCTTATATGTTTCAATAAGATCGCCTCTCATTCTTCTGAACTCCAATGAGTAGAGTCCCAATCTACTCAACCTCTCCTCGTATATCCACCCCCTCATCCCCGGGATTAACCGAGTGAACCTTCTTTGTACTGCCTCGAGAGCAAGTATGTCTTTTCTTAAGTATGGACACCAAAACTGTATGCAGTATTCCAGGTGCGGTCTCACCAATACCTTATATAACTGCAGCAATACCTCCCTGTTTTTATATTCTATCCCCCTAGCAATAAAAGCCAACATTCCGTTGGCCTTCTTGATCACCTGCTGCACCTGCATACTAACTTTTTGATTTTCTTGCACTAGGACCCCCAGATCCCTTTGTACTGCAGCACTTTCCAGTTTCTCACCATTAAGATAATAACTTGCTCTCTGATTTTTCCTGCCAAAGTGCATAACCTCACATTTTCCAATATTGTATTGCATCTGCCAAATCTTCTCTACTTTCCCTCCCATCTTTGTATCATCTGCAAACTTTGATATGTTGCACTCGGTCCCCTCCTCCAAATCGTTAATATAGATTGTAAAGAGTTGGGGACCCAGCACCAACCCCTGCGGAACACCACTGGCTCCTGGTTGCCAGTCCGAGAATGAACCATTTATCCCAACTCTCTGCTTCCTGTCAGATAACCAATCCTCCACCCATGCCAGAATATTACCCCCAATCCAGTGATTCTTTATCTTGAGCAATAATCTTTTATGTGGCACCTTGTCGAATGCCTTCTGGAAGTCTAAATACACTACGTCCACTGGTTCCCCTTTATCCACCCTGTACGTTATGTCCTCAAAGAACTCAATCAAATTTGCCAGACATGACTTCCCCTTCGTAAAGCCATGCTGACCTTGTCCTATTAAATTATGTTTGTCCAAATGTTCCGCTACTGTCTCCTTAATAATAGACTCCAAAATTTTACCCACCACAGATGTTAGGCTAATCGATATATTGATTTATATTGATAATTTTTTTTCTAATGGAACCCGTTTCAGATGCACAGCTTCCTGGAAGCTGGCGTTCCCGTGGAACTGCGTGGTCGCCTGTGGAAATGCCTGTTGAACAGCGATCCCGCTAAGGAGAGCAGCACTCACACCTATCAGGTAAGGGAACGCTTATTGTCGATCTGAAACGTGCATAGTTTTAAAACTTGTTAAAACACATCAGTGTCGTACAGTACAAATTGAAAGTCGGTCTGAGCACCGGGGAGAAATCACTGAAAAGAAAAGCGTCTATATAGCGTCTTTCGTGACGTCAGGATGTCACAATGCGCTTTAGAGCCAATTAAGTACTTCTGTGACCATTGTAATGTAGGAGATGCGGCAGCCAATTTGCGCACAGCAAGGTCCCACTAACAGCAACGGCGTTTTAGGTCGAGGCTTAAGTATTGGCCAGAACATTGGGAGAACTCTCCCGCTCTTCTTTGAGACAATGCCACGGGATCCTTTTCGTCCACCGGAGAGGACAGACGGGGGCCGCGGTTTAACGTCTCATCCGAAAGACGGCGCCTCCGACAGCGCAGCGCTCCCTCAGCGCTGCGCTGGGAGCGTCAGCCTGGATTTTGCGCTCAAGTCCCTGGGGTGGGACTCGAACCCACAACCTTCGGACTCAAAGGCGAGAGTGCTGCCCACTGCGCCACAGCCGACTCTGCTGCCGGTTTAAGTAGACGGGCACGGTGTTCGTGACTTTAACTAATAGCAAAACATTGCACGTGTCGGAAATCTGAAATAAAAACGGAAAAATGCTGGAAAAACTCAGCCGGGCCGGGCCGTGTCTGTGGTTCAGGTGTAACCTTTCATCCGAGATGCTTCACAAATGTTCCTTGACCTGCTGAGTGCTTCCAGCATTTTCTGGTTTTTTTTTTACATGCGTGACTTTCCTCTGTTTGTCATTTTAAGGAATACATTAATGCAAGTTATTGCCTCCATTAAATTGGAGAACAGAGGATCATCAGGTTAAAAGTTGTAACTTCGACCCTACATGGGCCAGTTTAAGGATATTTCGCCCTTTTGAAGACCAAGGGTTTTTATTGTTGTTTCCCATTTTACTCAATGTCCATAAAACCCTTGGGTTGGTAGCACTGTCTGCCTCAACTCACTGAGGGTGATGGGTGAACGGGACTTGGTAGAAATGAGTAGAATGGGCCTATACTCTCTGGAGTTCAGAAGAATGAGCGGTGATCTCATTGAAACATATAAGATTCTGAGGGGGCTCGACAGGGTGTGTGCTTGAGAGGCTGTTTATCCAGGCTGGAGAGTCTAGAATTAGGGGGCATAGTCGCAGGATAAGGGGTCGGCCATTTAAGACAGAGTTGAGGAGGAATTTCTTCACTCAGAGGGTTGTGAATCTTTGGAATTTTCTACCCCAGAGGGCTGAGGATGCTGAGTCATTGAGTACATTCAAGACTGAGATAGATAGATTTTTGGACTCCTGGGGGTCACCATTGACCAGAAACTTAACTGGACCAGCCATATAAATACTGTGGCTACGAGAGCAGGTCAGAGGCTGGGTATTCTGTGGCGAGTGACTCACCTCCTGACTCCCCAAAGCCTTTCCACCATCTACAAGGCACAAGTCAGGAGTGTGATGGAATACTCTCCACTTGCCTGGATGAGTGTATCTCCAACAACACTCAAGAAGCTCGACACAATCCAGGACAAAGCAGCCCGCTTAATTGGCACCCCATCCACCACCCTAAACATTCACTCCCTTCACCACTGGCGCACTGTGGCTGCAGTGTGTACCATCCACAGGATGCACTGCAGCAACTCGCCAAGGCTTCTTCGACAACACCTCCCAAACCCGCGACTTCTACCACCTAGAAGGACAAGGGCAGCAGGCACATGGGAACAACACCACCTGCACGTTCCCCTCCAAGTCACACACCAACCCGACTTGGAAATATATCGGCCGTTCCTTCGTCGTCGCTGGGTCAAAATCCTGGAACTCCCTTCCTAACAGCACTGTGGGAGAACCTTCACCACACGGACTGCAGCGGTTCAAGAAGGCGGCTCACCACCACCTTCTCAAGGGGCAATTAGGGATGGGCAATAAATGCCGGCCTCGCCAGCGACGCCCACATCCCGTGAACAACTAAAACAAAAATATGGGGATCGGGCAGGAAAGTGGAGTTGAGGTCGAAGATCAGCCACGATCTTATTGAATGGCGGAGCAGGCTCGGGGGGCCGTATGGCCTACTCCTGCTCCTATTTCTTATGTTCTTACTGTGCGAACACCCAAGTTATATCTGCTTGGTAGACAACAAACATTCTTTTTTCATTTGTGTGACTGTTTGTTTGAGTGGAGAAACGAAGTTGGAAAAATGCCTTGCAAATTGTGACTGGACTGAGTGCATCTACATTGCTCATCAGGACCGATCAAAAAGTGTCACCGGTTGCAAATTTCAGGGAGGGGGGTGTGAAGAGGGATCAGTCGCAGGTTAGAATTTGTTCGATGAAGGGGTTAAAGCCAGCGTGTCTGCTCACTGAAGGAGCAAAGGTGGCTGTGTGACTGAGAAACCCGTCTCTCCATTTGGACCATCTGTTGGAGGAGGAGGAGGACAGCCTGCAATTTTTTTTCCTTTTCAAGTATTTATCCAATTCCCTTTTGAAAGTTACTATTGAATCTGCTTCCACCGCCCTTTCAGGCAGCGCGTTCCAGATCAGAACAACTCGCTGTGTAAAAAAAAAAATCTCATCTCCCCCTCTGGTTCTTTTGCCAATTACCTTAAATTCGTGCCCTCTGGTTATTGACCCTCCTGCCACTGGAAACAGTTTCTCTCTCTCTCTACTCTATCAAAACCCCTCATAATTTTGAACACCTCTATTAAATCTCCCTTTAACCTTCTCTTGTCTAAGGAGAACAACCCCAGCTTCTCCAGTCTCTCCACGTAACTGAAGTCCCTCATCCCTGGTTCCATTCTAGTAAATCTCCCCAGCACCCTCTCCAAGGCCTTGACATCCTTCCTAAAGTGTGGTGCTCAGAATTGAACACAATACGCCAGCTGAGGCCTAACCAGTGATTTATTAATGAATACTTTAGACTGGCGTAACTTTAGAATGGCGTAACTTTAGAATGGCGTAACTTTAGAATGGCGTAACTTTAGACTGGCGTAACTTTAGAATGGCGTAACTTGAGAATGGCGTAACTTGAGAATGGCGTAACTTTAGAATGGCGTAACTTTAGAATGGCGTAACTTTAGAATGGCGTAACTTTAGAATGGCGTAACTTTAGAATGGCGTAACTTTAGAATGGCGTAACTTGAGAATGGCGTAACTTTAGAATGGCGTAACTTGAGAATACCATAATGCTTCTCCCAGGAGTTCGTGCAGGACCTCCGCAGTCAGCTGGCAAATCTCGGGGTGAATGAGTACGGGGTGCAGACGGCTATTTCTACGCTGGACGGTGCGGACAAAGCCAGAGAGGAACCGGAGGGCGGAAGTCACCACCTGAGGCCTGACCAAAGCCCCGAGGTCAAGAACGAAACACTGAGACAGATCGTGCTGGATGTTGGTACGTGGCTGAATTGTGTTAAAGTGATTTTTTTTTTGGCCCGGGTCTTTGGGGGGCGGGGGAAAGCTCAGCCACTGTGTGTGTGCCCGTGGCAAAGTGGACGTGGGCTGGCACAATGCGGGCTGACTTAGGGGAGGTTGGCCCGTGTATTTGAATGAGCAGAGGGGCTGAGAGTTTGCGGTAGGAAGCTCTGGGCGTTTGTTCGTATGACTATCTGCAAATTGGTGATTGATGTCACATCAGTCGACCCAAATTGATCCTTCAGGCAAAGAGAAAACCATAATTACCTCAGGATTTAACTTGACCCCTCCCCCCACCGCCCCTTGCACGTTTACACACCTCCTTAATGCCGCACCTGTCCACGCTGCAGACTGTCTAGTCTATGATTGACTAATTGGGGAGAGAGTGGAGCAGTGGGATTAGTTTGGGATTGATACAGGGCTGTGGGAAGAGAGTGGGGCAGTGGGATTAGTTTGGGATTGATACAGGGCTATGGGGAGAGAGTGGGGCAGTGGGATTGGTTTGGGATTGATACAGGGCTGTGGGGAGAGAGCGGGGCAGTGGGATTAGTTTGGGATTGATACAGGGCGATGGGGAGAGAGTGGGGCAGTGGGATTGGTTTGGGATTGATACAGGGCTGTGGGGAGAGAGCGGGGCAGTGGGATTAGTTTGGGATTGATACAGGGCTGTGGGGAGAGAGCAGGGCAGTGGGATTAGTTTGGGATTGATACAGGGCTGTGGGGAGAGAGTGGGGCAGTGGGATTGGTTTGGGATTGATACAGGGCTATGGGGAGAGAGTGGGGCAGTGGGATTGGTTTGGGATTGATACAGGGCTATGGGGAGAGAGTGGGGCAGTGGGAGTAGTTTGGGATTGATTGAGGGCTATGGGGAGAGAGCGGGGCAGTGGGATTATTATGGGATTGATGCAGGGCTATGGGGAGAGAGCGGGGCAGTGGGATTAGTATGGGATTGATACAGGGCTATGGGGAGAGAGCGGGCCTTTCCCATGGGCTGTGCACGATCATTAACCAAAACAGTAAGTGGACAAATGTCTACGCTATTCTGTGGGAGTAATCCAGGGGGATTCCTCTGGTTTTCTGTCCCTCTCTGTCTGTCGGGTAAAGGCTGTTCTCCATTTGGTTTCTCCCCGCAACAGGGAATCAAGTGTAATACTGCATCCTGGGACACTGGCGTGCAATGTGATCTTTAACATAATGGGCCAGAACTTGCTGGGAAAATAACGGCGTTTTAACGACGCATGCCATTATTAATGCCCAAATTGGCCGGCAAATTCGGGGTATTAAGAGCCATGCCGTGAGCTGCGAGCCTCCGCAACTCGCTGGTCGATTAACGCTGCTCCGCCGTTTGCTTCACACAAACGGCATCTCGTCCTCAGCCTCCGGGTTATTATTTTTTTTAAGAACTTGCTGGATTTTAGCGAGCGTCTTAAAGGAGGAGAGAGACAGGTGGAGAGGCGGGGACGTTTAGGGAGGGAATTCCAGATCTTAGGGCCTAGGCCGCCAACGGTGGAGCCAAGAGAGTGAGGGATGCACGAGGAGCGCACAGATCTCCGAGGGTTGCAAAGCTTGGGGAGGGGCGAGGCATTGGAGGGATTTGAAAACACGGAAGCGAATTTTAAAATCGAGGCGTTGGTGGACCGGGAGCCGAGCGCAGGGGTGATGGGTGAATGGGAGACTTGGCGCGAGTTAGGATACGGGAAGCAGAGTTTTGGGTGAATCACGTGGAATTTTCCATGTGGAATTCTCTGCCGCCTCACCTGACGAAGGAGCAAAGCTCCGAAAGCTTGTGATTTCAAATAAAGCTGTCGGACTATAACCTGGTGTTGTGCGACTCCTTACATTTGTCCACCCCAGTCCATCACCGGCATCTCCACATCACAGAAGGCAGTGGAGGCCAAGTCATTAGATGTATTCAAGAAGGAGATAGATATATTTCTTAATGCTAAAGGGATCAAGGGACATGGGGGAAAAAGCGGGAACAGGGTACTGAGTTAGACGATCAGCCATGATCGTTTTGAATGGCGGAGCAGGCCCGAAGGGCCGAATGGCCTCCTCTTGCTCCTATTTTTCTGTGTTTACAGCACAAAAAACAGGCCATTCAAAACACCATCTGATGAGCTCAAGTTTATGGAAGATGGGAGAACATTTGGATTAAGACCGTGACACAATGGTTTTTGCAAACATAAATACTCTTTGTGGCTTTTCGTTTCTCGCTCACGGAATGTGTAAAAGATGATCTCCTTTAAGTACAGTTTGTAATTCTGCTCTTTTTGTCACGTAGAGAGATCATTTCCCACTCACTGTTCCCTGATGGGTAGAAACCCAGAGGCTATAGAGGGGCAGGCAAAGCTTTTCAGGATCCTCTCTGCATACGCCAAGTATAATCCCCAGATCGGCTACTGCCAAGGTAAGAGCACCAACCCCAACAGTCGCTGGGTTTAGCACGGAGGAAACATCCCTGGGCTCTGGGATTATAACCGCCATTGGGAATCATGCGAAATGATTCTTTAAGAAAGAACTTGCATTTATATAGCGTCTTTACAGCCAAAGAAGTACTTTTGAAGCGTAGTCATTGTTGTAATGCAGGAAATGCAACAGCCAACTTGTGCACAGCAAGATCTCACAAACAGCAACGAGATAAACGACCAGATAATCTGTTTCAGTGATGTCGGTTGAGAGATAAATATGGGCCCCAGGACACCGGGGAGAACTCCCGTGCTCCTCCTCGACGTGATCTTTTACGTCCGCCTGAGAGGGGCAGACGGGGGCTTCGGTTTAACGTCTCATCCGAAAGACGGCGCCTCCGACAGTGCAGCACTCCCTCAGTACTGGCACTGGGAGTGTCAGCCTGGATTTTGTGCTCAAGTGTCTGGAGTGGGACTTGAACCCATCGCAACATCACTAAAAAAACAGAGAATCCGGTCGTTATCTCATTGTGGGACCTTGCTGTGCGCAAATTGGCTGCCGCGTTTCGCTATATTACAACAGTGGAGACACTTCAAGAGTACTTCATTGACTGAAGAGCTTTGGGACGTCCTGCGGTCGTGAAAGGCGCTATATAAATGCAAGTTCGCTCTTTTTTTTTCGCTTCTGCTCAAAAAACACATTTAATAATAAGAACATAAGAAATAGGAGCAGGAGTAGGCCAATCGGCCCCTCGAGCCTGCTCCGCCATTCAATAAGATCATGGCTGATCTGATCCTAACCTCAAATCGAAATTCATGTCCAATTTCCTGCCCGCTCCCCGTAACCCCTAATTCCCTTTACTTCTCGGAAACTGTCGATTTCTGTTTTAAATTTATTTAATGATGGAGCTTCCACAGCTTCCTGGGGCAGCAAATTCCACAGACCTACTACCCTCTGAGTGAAGAAGTTTCTCCTCATCTCAGTTTTGAAAGAGCAGCCCCTTATTCTAAGATGATGCCCCCTAGTTCTAGTTTCACCCATCCTTGGGAACATCCTTACCGCATCCACCCGATCAAGCCCCTTCACAATCTTATATGTTTCAATAAGATCGCCTCTCATTCTTCTGAACTCCAATGAGTAGAGTCCCAATCTACTCAACCTCTCCTCATATGTCCACCCCCTCATCCCCGGGATTAACCGAGTGAACCTTCTTTGTACTGCCTCGAGAGCAAGTATGTCTTTTCTTAAGTATGGACACCAAAACTGTATGCAGTATTCCAGGTGCGGTCTCAACAATACCAATAATCTCATAATAACAGTGGAGCGAAGCTCTTAGCGTAGCATGGGGGGGAATTGTGATACGATGTTTGATCAAGGTTTTTGTTGAGTATTGAGGGCTGTGGGAACCAAGGCCGGTAGATGGAGTTGGGATACAGATCAGCCATGATCGAATTGAATGACGGAACAGGCTCGAGGGGCTGAATGGCCTCCTCCTCCCGTTGCTATGTTCTTCCTACAACCTTTTGTGGGTTGTACCCTTTCTGGATCTAAATATGAGACCACACCTGGAATACTGCATACAGTTTTGGTGTCCATACTTAAGAAAAGACATACTTGCTCTCGAGGCAGTACAAAGAAGGTTCACTCGGTTAATCCCGGGGATGAGGGGGTGGACATATGAGGAGAGGTTGAGTAGATTGGGACTCTACTCATTGGAGTTCAGAAGAATGAGAGGCGATCTTATTGAAACATATAAGATTGTGAAGGGGCTTGATCGGGTGGATGTGGTAAGGATGTTCCCAAGGATGGGTGAAACTAGAACTAGGGGGCATAATCTTAGAATAAGGGGCTGCTCTTTCAAAACTGAGATGAGGAGAAACTTCTTCACTCAGAGGGTAGTAGGTCTGTGGAATTTGCTGCCCCAGGAAGCTGTGGAAGCTACATCATTAAATAAATTTAAAACAGAAATAGACAGTTTCCTAGAAGTAAAGGGAATTAGGGGTTACGGGGAGCGGGCAGGAAATTGGACATGAATTTCGATTTGAGGTTAGGATCAGATCAGCCATGATCTTATTGAATGGCGGAGCAGGCTCGAGGGGCCGATTGGCCTACTCCTGCTCCTATTCCTTATGTTCTTATATCACAGGCACCATGAGCCAAAAGGGGGCAGCAGTGTTCCAGCTAATCGAGCAGTCTTGACGTGTCTGTGCAATTTGCACACTTTACATTTTACAGAAGCGAAAGTACTCAGCCTTTCACTTTGCAGATAATTGTTCAGTATTTTAAGCATTTCGAACGTAAAAGTTGTGGATTTAAATCGAGCCGATGGCTTTTCAAGTCTGCGGGGGGGGGGATCGTTTTTGCTGCAACTGGGTCGCATATTATTCGTGTGGAATAAACCAAAGCAGATTCATCTATCCTCGATTAACGTAAAACTGCGAGGAGCCCTAAAGCTGAAGATCAGGTGGTGGAGCTGGGAGACATCCAAGTGAGAGGTCAATGCCAAGCCAGCGTGACCGATGACCATGTATGGGAAGCAGGAAATGGGAAGAGCGACAATGGGCTGAGATCCAGCAGAGGGGAGAGTCCAGTTGCCAGCTCACTGCGGCAACTATCGCCAGCCTGGTTGTGACTAAGCTGGAAGTAATCCTGCAACATATTGCAACGACTCGCATTTATACGCCGCCTTTGAACGTAGTAAAACGTCCCAAGGCGTTCCACAGGTGTGCAATCAGCCCCAAAAAAAAACTTTGACACCGAGCCACGTGAGGAGATAATTGGGGCTGCTGACCAAAAGCTTGGTCAACGAGGTCGGTTTTAAGGAGCGTCTCAGAGGAGGAGGAGGGTAGAGAGGCAGAGAGGTTTAGGGAGGGATTTCCAGAGCTCAGGGCCGAAGGCACGGCCGCCAACAGCGGAGCGAAAGAAATCGGGGTCGCCCAACAGGCCAGAATTGGAGGAGCGCAGAGATCTCGGAGGGTTGTCGGGCCGGAGGAGGTGACCGAGATAGGGAGGGGGGCGAGGCCGTGGAGGGATTTGAACGCGTGGATGAGAATTTTAAATTTTAGGCGTTGATGGACCGTAAGCCAGCGAGCACAGGGGTGATGAGTACATTTATCTAAACTAATAAACAGACCATTAATTACACCGTGAGTTACGTAGAATGTACAGCATGGAACCAGGCCATTCGGCCCAACAGGTCCCTGCTGGCGTTTATGCTCGACACGAGCCTCCTCCCTCCCTACTTCATCTCACCCTATCAGCATATCCTTCTATTCCTTTCTCCCTCATGTGTTTATCCAGCTTCCCCTTAAATGCATCTACACTATTCGCCTCAACTGCTCCTTGTGGGAGCGAGTTCCACATTCTCACCACTCTCTGGGTAGAGAAGTTTCTCCTGAATTCCCTATTGGATTTATTAGTGACTATTGAAAATACACTCTTGGACACAATCCATTAAATGAATGTCCTTTTCGAGTTTTTAAGTTGCTCGTCAACAGACTTTATCCAGTGAGAACCACGGGATAGCTAGGCTACAGCAGTCCGAGATGTCGATTTGAAATCATTGACGCAGAATCCACCAACGTCGATACCGAGTGTGGTTACAGTCAAGGGAGATTAACTAGAATAATAAATCCCAGTTACAAAAATTGAAGCACGAGAAAGAAAAAAAAAGGAAAATTAAATCAACCGTAATAAATGCGTTATGCAATCTGCGTAGAAAAATAACACAGTACAACGATTAAAACAGTCCAGCCATACTGATCAATGAATTGATTAGCTCACCCTAGTTCTAAATAGGAACAGGAGTAGGCCATTCAGCCCCTCGTGCCTGCTCCGCCATTTGATAAGATCATGGCCGATCTGTGATCTAACTCCATATACCTGCCTTTGGCCCATATCCCTTAATACCTTTGGTTGCCCAAAAAGCTATCTATCTCAGATTTAAATTTAGCAATTGAGCTAGTATCAATTGCCGTTTGCGGAAGAGAGTTCCAAACTTCTACCACCCTTTGTGTGTAGAAATGTTTTCTAATCTCGCTCCTGAAAGGTCTGGCTCTAATTTTTAGACTGTGCCCCCTACTCCTAGAATCCCCAACCAGCGGAAATAGTTTCTCTCTATCCACCCTATCCGTTCCCCTTAATATCTTATAAACTTCGATCAGATCACCCCTTAACCTTCGAAACTCCAGAGAATACAACCCCAATTTGTGTAATCTCTCCTCGTAACTTAACCCTTGAAGTCCGGGTACCATTCTAGTAAACCTACGCTGCACTCCCTCCAAGGCCAATATGTCCTTCATGTTCCAATATTGAGAACAATTATAAATGACTAAACATGTTGAAATAAAATTGAAACTAATACTTAGCTTAGTGCTATTACAAATAGAATAAAACCTTAATGAATAAAATACAAAGTTAAAACAAAGTGTTAAGTAGTCCAAAAAATGTGCAAAGCAAAGCTAGGCGTCGCATGTGTGAACACATACACGGCAAACTAAAACGAGGAGTCCGTTCTGTAACATATCAGTGTCAAAGAGGATAAAAACCCGTGATGTGACAACTAGAAATATGTCGTAAAGCTGTCCTGGACGTCGCCAACATAGTTTTTCGCGGGGTCACGAGGGCTGCGAAATTTGCTTGCACCAATTTTCCCCGGTTGGAAACTCGCTCGGCGAATATTGATCCATGTCGCATCTCCCGCCAGGATCCTCAGAGGAGGCGGTAGTACAGGGACTGCAGGAGTCTGCCCGGTGTACGATCAGTGGGTTTTATTTTAAGCTTGGGTTGCCGATGCCACCCCGAGCTGGGCGAGCTCATTTTTTTTCGACGCTTCCCCTCCTGAGGGAGGTGATCTCCCGAAGTCAGCTTTTGGTGTGTTCTTTGATCGACCGTATAACCCAAACCACGGGTAAGCTGTGACCGAGAAACACACAAGTGTTAGAGCTGGGTGTAAGTTCCCACTTAGCCAACGTAAGTACGTTGGTGCCTGGCGGGACCACGAGGGGGCACGGCTCGCTGCGACCAAGAACTTGCAAGAGGGTCACCGCTACAAAAACTATGGCTCTCTTGGGAAACAGAAGAGAAAAGGTGTCTCGAGAGAGTCAGAGTTACTCCCGCCATAATTGCCTCAGGATTTAATTTTACCCATCCCCCCCACCACCCCTTGCACGTTTACACACCTCCTTAATGCCACACCTGTCGGGCACTACAGACTGTCTACTCTATGATGGACGACTGGATGGTAAAATCTGGGTGGAACGATTCAAACGACCGCCTTGGCTATTTCGACACTTGTGACTCAACTCACTCTTCTAAGCCAGAATGTATGGGGAGAGAGCGGGGCAGTGGGATTATTATGGGATTGATACAGGGCTGTGGGGAGAGAGCGGGGCAGTGGGATTATTATGGGATTGATACAGGGCTGTGGGGAGAGAGCGGGGCAGTGGGATTAGTTTGGGATTGATACAGGGCTGTGGGGAGAGAGCGGGGCAGTGGGATTATTATGGGATTGATACAGGGCTATGGGGAGAGAGCGGGGCAGTGGGATTATTATGGGATTGATACAGGGCTATGGGGAGAGAGCGGGGCAGTGGGATTATTATGGGATTGATACAGGGCTATGGGGAGAGAGCGGGGCAGTGGGATTATTATGGGATTGATACAGGGCTATGGGGAGAGAGCGGGCCAATGGGATTATTATGGGATTGATATAGGGCTATGGGGAGAGAGCGGGGCAGTGGGATTAGTTTGGGATTGATACAGGGCTATGGGGAGAGAGCGGGGCAGTGGGATTATTATGGGATTGATACAGGGTTATGGGGAGAGAGCGGGGCAGTGGGATTATTATGGGATTGATACAGGGCTATGGGGAGAGAGCGGGCCAATGGGATTATTATGGGATTGATACAGGGCTATGGAGAGAGAGCGGGCCAATGGGATTATTATGGGATTGATACAGGGCTATGGGGAGAGAGCGGGGCAGTGGGATTATTATGGGATTGATACAGGGCTATGGGGAGAGAGCGGGGCAGTGGGATTATTATGGGATTGATACAGGGCTATGGGGAGAGAGCGGGGCAATGGGATTATTATGGGATTGATACAGGGCTATGGGGAGAGAGCGGGGCAGTGGGATTATTATGGGATTGATACAGGGCTATGGGGAGAGAGCGGGGCAGTGGGATTATTATGGGATTGATACAGGGCTATGGGGAGAGAGCGGGCCAATGGGATTGCTCAGATTTGCTTAATCTATGGAATTTGAGTTTCTAAAACTTTCTTGTTAAAACTTGAAGTTATTTGCTTTTTTTCTCACTGGTCTTCCCCATGAGCTGTACGCCATAGCTCACCAAAACAGTAAATGTGCAAAACATTCCTGGGTTTTAACCACTCTTTGGTTGAAGAAGTTTCTCCTGAATTCCCTATTGGATTTATTAGTGACTGTCTTATATTTATGGCCCCTCGTTCAGGTCTCGCCCACAAGTGGAAACATCTTCTCCAAGTCTATCCTATCGAACCCTTTCATAATCTTAAAGACCTCTATCAGGTCACCCCTCAGTCTTCTCTTTTCTCGAGAAAATAACCCCAGCCTTCCTGATAGATATAACCTCTCAGTTCTGGTAACATCCGAGTAAATCTTATTTGTAGCTTCTCCAGTGCCTCTACATCCTTTTTGTAATATGGAGACCAGAACTGTGCACAATACTCCAAGTGTAGTCTAACCAAGGTTCTATACAAGCTTAACATAATTTCTCTGCTTTTCAACTCTATCTCTCTAGAAATGAACCCCAGTGCTTGATTTGCCTTTTTTATGGTCTTATTAACCTATGTCACTACTTTTAGTGATTTGTGTATCTGTACCCCTAGATCCCTCTGCTCCTCTACCCCATTTAGACTCTTATTATCCAAGCAGTATGTAGGACCATTGGAACAGGAGTAGGCCATTCAGCCCCTCGTGCCTGCTCCGCCATTTGATAAGATCATGGCTGATCTGTGATCTAACTCCATATACCTGCCTTTGGCCCATATCCCTTAATACCTTTGGTTGCCCAAAAAGCTATCTATCTCAGATTTAAATTTAGCAATCGAGCTAGTATCAATTGCCGTTTGCGGAAGAGAGTTCCAAACTTCTACCACCCTTTGTGTGCAGAAATGTTTTCTAATCTCGCTCCTGAAAGGTCTGGCTCTAATTTTTAGACTGTGCCCCCTACTCCTAGAATCCCCAACCAGCGGAAATAGTTTCTCTCTCTCTATCCACCCTATCTGTTCCCCTTATTCTTCATACCAAACTGTTATGCCTCACACTTATCTATATTGAAATTCATTTGCCAATCACACGCCCATTCTGCAAGTTTATTAACGTCTTCCTGTATTTTGTCGCAGTCCTCCTCGGTATTAACTACACCCCCCCAATTTGGCGGCGTCTGCAAATTTTGAAATTGTATGAAATGTGTTTTTCAAAACAAAATATTAAATACCGGTACCCACTGCCCTCGCAAATGGAATCCGAGCTGTAGCCAGCACCAGCGTCACACAGACAAACGCCATCCGGAAGTTGAAGCCGTTGTGGGATAAAGAAAAATTCAGCAAGTGGAGTAAAGGCTATTGCGTTCACAAGCTGCGCTGAAAGAGAGCAGGTTCGGGATCTGAAATCGAGCTGCAATGCCGTAGAGCTGATTCTCCAACTCGAGTGCGGGGTTGTGAATTTATCTGAAACAGTGTCTCTTCCACGCTTGCTTCTCGTGACCCACGTATCTCGACGATCTTTTTAAAAACCTTAGTTCGAAGGCTCGGGGGGTTTGGTGAGTTAAATACACTGATCGAAGCAGAATATTTTTTTGCAAGTGCAAAGATCGCAATCTTACTAAGCTTTGAATAAATATGTTTTGCGGGATGTGCCTCTGTGTGCTTTGTTCTTTTAAAGCAACGTACCGCCTGATGCAGACTTCAAAGCATGGGCCGGCGGTTGATGTTTGCGGCTGCCCACAGGTTAAGGTTGCCCAGGCTAAGATGCCACCGCCCACTGACTTTTAAAGCATGTAAACACCGTGACACTCTGAGAAGCAAACAAGTCGTCAGTAGCTGGAATGTATGTGAAGCAAAAGAAAGAAAGAGCTTGCATTTCTAGAGTGCTTTTCACAACCTCAGGGCGTCCCAGACGAAGCATTTTTTTGAAATGTACTCACTGTTGTAATGTTGGAAACGCAGCAGCCAATTTGCGCACAGCAAGATCCCACAAAGAGCAATGTGATAATGACCAGATAATCCGTTTTACAGTGACGTTGGTTGAGGGATGAACATTGGCCAGGACGCCGGGGAGAACTTTTCCCCCCCCTCCTCTTCGAATTGGTGGCGTGGGATCGTTTCGCACCCACCTGAGAGGGCAGACGGGGGCCTGGGTTTAACGTCTCATCCAAAAGACGGCGCCTCCGGCAGTGCAGCGCGCTCCCTCAGCGCTGCGCTGGGAGTGTCGGCCTGGATTACGTGCTCAGGTCTCTGGAGTGGGACTCGAACCCACGACCTTCTGACTCGGCCGAGAGAGTGCTGCCCACCGAGCCAATGCTGACGTCTGAAATAGAGAAACACCATTGCTTTGGAATATTTGTGAGAAGCGTCTGGATGGAGCGGGCTGCAGACGCTGAGATCTTGGCAGCACCTACTTGGCTGATATTCGGGCCCCGATTTTAAGGTTGTGTGGAGGTCGGGAGGGCGAGGGTAATGCTCTGCGTGAGCCCCGAAGCGGGCGGCAAACCCGGAGACATTGATTTTAACAAACGGCATCGGACTCCCTCCCGAACCCGGACAGACCCACTGCCCGGCCGGCCGGAGCGGGAATTCCGGTGGCAGAGGGCGGCGGGAATGGTCCCCGGCAGTCAGGTAAGTCTCGGGGGAGGGGGGCGTGAAGCCCGGGGCGAGGGAGGCCCGCTATTTCCTGGTGGGGCCTGGAGGCGAGCTCCTGCAACCTATCCAGGTGTTTCCTGGCCCCCCGGATCCACCTCCCCGCAGGTCTCACCCGACATTCAGGACACACTTGCTCTCGAGGCAGTACAAAGAAGGTTCACTCGGCTAATCCCGGGGATGAGGGGGCGGACATATGAGGAGAGGTTGAGTAGATTGGGACTCTACTCATTGGAGTTCAGAAGAATGAGAGGCGATCTTATTGAAACATATAAGATTGTGAAGGGGCTTGATCGGGTGGATGCGGTAAGGATGTTCCCAAGGATGGGTGAAACTAGAACTAGGGGGCATAATCTTAGAATAAGGGGGCTGCTCTTTCAAAACTGAGATGAGGAGAAACTTCTTCACTCAGAGGGTAGTAGGTCTGTGGAATTTGCTGCCCCAGGAAGCTACATCATTAAATAAATTTAAAACAGAAATAGACAGTTTCCTAGAAGTAAAGGGAATTAGGGGTTACGGGGAGCGGGCAGGAAATTGGACATGAATTTAGATTTGAGGTTAGGGTCAGATCAGCCATGATCTTATTGAATGGCGGAGCAGGCTCGAGGGGCCGATTGGCCTACTCCTGCTCCTATTTCTTATGTTCTTATGTTCTTATGACTTATAGTATCACAGCACAGGAGGCCGCCAATGTGCCTGTGTTGGCTCTTTGAAAGAGCTATCAATTAGTCCCACTCCCCCCCGCTCTTTCCCCATAGCCCTGTACATTTTTTCCCTTCAAGTATTTATCCAGTTCCCTTTTGAAAGTTACTATTGAATCTGCTTCCACCGCCCTTTCAGGCAGCGCGTTCCAGATCATATGAGGAGAGGTTGAGTAGATTGGGACACAACTCGCTGCGTAAAAAAAATGTTTCCTCATGTCGCCTCTGGCTCTTTTGCCGATCACCTTAAATCTGTGTCCTCTGGTCACCGACCCTCCTGCCACTGGAAACAGTTTCTCCTTATTTACTCTGTCAAAACTCTTCATGATTTTGAACACCTCGATCAAATCTCCTCTTAACCGTCTCTGTTCTAAGGAGAACAATCCCAGCTTCTCCAGTCTCTCTACTGAACTGAAGTCCCTCATCCCTGGCACCATTCCAGTAAATCTCCTCTGCACCCTCTTCAAGGCCTTGACATCCTTCCTAAAGTGCGGTGCCCAGAATTGGACACAATACTCCAGCTGAGGCCCAACCAGTGTTTTATAAAGGTTTTGCTTTTGTACTCTATGCCTCTATTAATAAAAGTCCAGCACCCATATGATTTTTAACAGCCTTCTCAACTTGTCCTGCCACCTTTAAAGATTTGTGTATGTGCACCCCCAGGTCTCTTTGCTCCTGCACCCCCTTTAAAATTGTACCATTTAGTTTGTATTGCCTCTCCTAATTCTTCCGAACAAAATGTATCTCTTCACACTTCTCTGTGTTAAATTTCATCTGTGTCTGCCCATTTTACCAGTCTGTCTGTCTGTTCTGAAGTCTGTTACTATCCTTCATAGCTGCTCGACTGGGCCTGCGGCAGGTGGTGAGCGAACCAACACGAGGGAAAAACTTACTTGACCTCGTCCTCACCAATCTACCTGTCGCAAATGCATCTGTCCATGACAGTATTGGTAGCAGTGACCACCGCACAGTCCTCGTGGAGACGAAGTCCCGTCTTCGCACTGAGGACACCATCCAACGTGTTGTGTGGCACTATCACCGTGCTAAATGGGATAGATTCAGAACAGATCTAGCAGCTCAAAACTGGGCATCCATGAGGCGCTGTGGGCCATCAGCAGCAGCAGAATTGTATTCCAGCACAATCTGTAACCTCATGGCCCGGCATATTCCTCACTCTACCATTACCAACAAGCCAGGGGATCAACCCTGGTTCAATGAGGAGTGTAGAAGAGCATGCCAGGAGCAGCACCAGGCGTACCTAAAAATGAGGTGCCAACCTGGTGACGCTACAACTCAGGACTACATGCATGCTAAACAGCGGAAGCAACATGCTATAGACAGAGCTAAGCGATTCCACAACCAACGGATCAGATCAAAGCTCTGCAGTCCTGCCACATCCAGGTGGTAATGGTGGTGGACAATTAAACAACTAACGGGAGGAGGAGGCTCTGTAAACATCTCTTTCCTCAACGATGGCGGAGTCCAGCACGTGAGTGCAAAAGACAAGGCTGAAGCGTTTGCAACCATCTTCAGCCAGAAGTGCCGAGTGGATGATCCATCTCGGCCTCCTCCCGATATCCCCACCATCACAGAAGCCTGTCTTGAGCCAATTCGATTCACTCCATGTGATATCAAGAAACGGCTGAGTGCACTGGATACAGCAAAGGCTATGGGCCCCGACAACATCCCGGCTGTAGTGCTGAAGACTTGTGCTCCAGAACTAGCCGCGCCTCTAGCCAAGCTGTTCCAGTACAGCTACAACACTGGCATCTACCCAACAATGTGGAAAATTGCCCAGGTATGTCCTGTCCACAAAAAGCAGGACAAATCCAATCCGGTCAATTACCGCCCCATCAGTCTACTCTCAATCATCAGCAAAGTGATGGAAGGTGTCGTCGACAGTGCTATCAAGCGGCACTTACTCACCAATAACCTGCTCACTGATGCTCAGTTTGGGTTCCGCCAGGACCACTCGGCTCCAGACCTCATTACAGCCTTGGTCCAAACATGGACAAAAGAGCTGAATTCCAGAGGTGAGGCGAGAGTGACTGCCCTTGACATCATGGCAGCATTTGACCGAGTGTGGCACCAAGGAGCCCTAGTAAAATTGAAGTCAATGGGAATCAGGGGGAAAACTCTCCAGTGGCTGGAGTCATACCTAGCACAAAGGAAGATGGTAGTGGTTGTTGGAGGCCAAGCTTCTCAGCCCCAGGACATTGCTGCAGGAGTTCCTCAAGGCAGTGTCCTAGGCCCAACCATCTTCAGCTGCTTCATCAATGACCTTCCCTCCATCATAAGGTCAGAAATGGGGATGTTCGCTGATGATTGCACAGTGTTCAGTTCCATTCGCAACCCCTCAGATAATGAAGCAGTCCGAGCCCGCATGCAGCAAGACCTGGAAAACATCCAGGCTTGGGCTCATAAGTTGCAAGTAACATTCATGCCAGACAAGTGCCAAGCAATGACCATCTCCAACAAGAGAAAGTCTAACCACCTGCCCTTGACATTCAACGGCATTACCATCACCGAATACCCCACCATCAACATCCTGGAGGTCACCATTGACCAGAAACTTAACTGGACCAGCCATATAAATACAGTGGCTTCAAGAGCAGGTCAGAGGCTGGGTATTCTGCGGCGAGTGACTCACCTCCTGACTCCCCAAAGCCGTTCCACCATCTACAAGGCACAAGTCAGGAGTGTGATGGAATACTCTCCACTTGCCTGGATGAGTGCAGCTCCAACAACACTCAAGAAGCTCGACACCATCCTGGACAATGCAGCCCGCTTGATTGGCACCCCATCCACCACCCTAAACATTCATTCCCTTCTCCACCGGCGCACCGTGGCTGCAGTGTGTACCATCCACAGGATGCACTGCAGCAACTCGCCAAGGCTTCTTCGACAGCACCTCCCAAACCCGCGACCTCTACCACCTAGAAGGACAAGAGCAGCAGGTACACTACCTGCACGTTCTCCTCCAAGTCACACACCATCCCGACTTGGAAATATATCGGCCGTTCCTTCATCGTCGCTGGGTCAAAATCCTGGAACTCCCTTCCTAACAGCACTGTGGGAGAACCGTCACCACACGGACTGCAGCGGTTCAAAAAGGCGGCTCACCACCACCTTCTCAAGGGCAATTAGGGATGGGCAATAAATGCTGGCACTAGCGCATGGCACTGGGAGTAATCCAGAGATTACTACCTCTGAGGTACTTAAACAGCTGTGGTTTCTACCCATGATTTAATTTTCTGACTAAATTTAGTTAATGTTTTTTTTCGTTAAAATTTAACACAATGTGAAATAAATTGTCCAACGGTACATTTTTGCATATCTCGTCCTCAGG
Source organism: Heptranchias perlo (assembly GCF_035084215.1). Lineage (NCBI taxonomy): Eukaryota > Metazoa > Chordata > Chondrichthyes > Hexanchiformes > Hexanchidae > Heptranchias > Heptranchias perlo. The sequence continues at coordinate 70,815,038 of NC_090336.1, read as the reverse complement.
CTTGTGGCAAAAATAGAATTGCTGTTGCGTCTTCTTGTGAAACTTGTGGTCACTAAGTTCTTGGGTAAATTCCAAACGCCGTCCTTGGATTTTAAAACTGATGCCCAGAGACACACTGGCTACAGCCACAGCTCTCTTTGGGTCTCCAGTTGTCAGCTAGACTCGAAACACAGCTTGTTAATTGGAGTCGGAGCGGGCCTCTTGCACCTTCAGTCCAGGCGCGTTTACTTCTCGCGAGCTTTCGTTTGCTTCTTCTTTGAAATTGTGATTTAATATTATGAGAATCTGTTCCAATGTTCCTTTGATCATGTTGGATTGCTTTGTACAATAATTCATTTTTGGTACATTGGATGTCGCGAGCATTTATTAACCATCCCGAGTTGCCATTGGGAAGGTGATGGTGGGCCGCCTTCTTCAATGGTCGCAGTCCGTGCAGTGAGCCGCAGTGATAGATTAAGGGAATGGGCAAAACTATTGCAGTTGGAGTTCAATGTGGGAAAGTGTGAGGTCATCCAATTTGGACATAAGAAAGAGCTGTGAGGAGGATGCAAAGAGGCTCCAATGTGATTGAGACAAGTTGGGTGAGTGGGCAGGAACATGGCAGATGCAGTATCACGTGGATAAATGTGAGGTTATCCACTTTGGTTGTGAAAACAGAAAGGCAGATTATTATCTGAATGGTGATAGATTGGGAAAAGGGGAGGTGCAACGAGACCTGGGTGTCCTTGTACACCAGTCGCTGAAAGCGAGCATTCAGGTGCAGCAAGCAGTTAGGAAGGCGAATGGTATGTTGGTCTTCATTGCAAGAGGATTTGAGTACAGGAGCAGGGATGTCTTACTGCAGTTATACAGGGCCTTGGTGAGACCACATCTGGAGTATTGTGTGCAGTTTTGGTCTCCTTATCTGAGGAAGGATGTCCTTGCCATGGAGGGAGTGCAACGAAGGTTGACCAGACTGATTCCTGGGATGGCAGGGCTGACGTATGAGGAGAGATTGGGTCGACTAGGCCTTTATTCACGAGAGTTTAGAAGAATGAGAGGTGATCTCATCGAAACATATAAAATTCTAACAGGACTAGACAGACTAGATGCAGGGAGGATGTTCCCGATGGCTGGGGAGTCCAGAACCAGGGGTCACAGTCTCAGGATACGGGGTATGCCATTTGGAACCGAGATGAGGAGAAATTTCTTCACTCAGAGGGTGGTGAACCTGTGGAATTCTCTACCACAGAAGGCAGTGGAGGCCAAGTCATTAGATGTATTCAAGAAGGAGATAGATATATTTCTTAATGCTAAAGGGATCAAGGGATTTGGGGAAAAAGCGGGAACAGGGTACTGAGTTAGACGATCAGCCATGATCATTTTGAATGGCGGAGCAGGCCCTAAGGGCCGAATGGCCGACTCTCGCTCCTATTTTCTATGTTTCTAAAGATCAGAGCATTTTCTAAATTGCGAGAAGCTAGGAACCGTGGAGGAGCAGAGAGAGTTAGGGATCCAAGTACAGAAATGACTAAAACAAATAATAATTAAAACGGTTAATGGAATATTGGCCTTTATCTCAAGAGGGCTGGAATACAAATGGGAGGAAGTTATGTCACAGCTGTACAGAGTTCCCATTAGACCCCACCTGGAGTACTGCATTCCCTCCTTGGCGAGTTGCTGCAGTGCATCCTGTGGATGGTGCGCGCTGCAGCCACGGTGCGCCGGTGGCGGAGGGAGTGGATGTTTGTGGTGGTGGATGGGCTGGCCGATCAAGCTGACTGTCCTGTCTTCAACAATGAGCTCAGGGCTCACCTATTCCAAAGAGCACACCCGTTATTGCCAACTTGGGTCAATGGGCAGCACTCGTTTAATGAATGCTGCATTGTTAAAGGTGCCACGTTTGAGCTGGGATGTTAAACTGAGGAGCCATCTGCCTATTCAAGTAGACATAAAGGATCCCACCGCACCAGTCAAGGAACAGGGAGTACTTGAGGGAGTGCTGCACTGTCGGAGGTGCCATCTTTCGGACGAGACGTTCCTGAGCCGGCTCTTTGAAAAGAGCTATCCAATTAGTCCCATACCATTGCAAATTTTTTCCCTTCATGTAAGATATTAAGGGGAACGGATAGGGTGGATAGAGAGAAACTATTTCCGCTGGTTGGGGATTCTAGGAGTAGGGGGCACAGTCTAAAAATTAGAGCCAGACCTTTCAGGAGCGAGATTAGAAAACATTTCTACACACAAAGGGTGGTAGAAGTTTGGAACTCTCTTCCGCAAACGGCAATTGATACTAGCTCAATTGCTAAATTTAAATCTGAGATAGATAGCTTTTTGGCAACCAAAGGCATTAAGGGATATGGGCCAAAGGCAGGTATATGGAGTTAGATCACAGATCAGCCATGATCTTATCAAATGGCGGAGCAGGCACGAGGGGCCGAATGGCCTACTCCTGTTCCTACGTTCCTTTTGAAAGCTACTATTGAATCTGCTCCCACCGCCCTTTCAGGCAGTGTGTTCCAGATCAGAACATCTCGCGGTGTAAACATTTTTTTCCTCATCTCCCCTTTGGTTCTTTTGCTAATTTCCTTAACTGGACAGCAGACATTTAAGGTCATCATCAAAAGGAGAGGCTAAGAGCATCTTTTTATGCAGAGGGTTGTTAGGACGGAAACAGTAGGGAAAGCAGAATCCATAATGCTGTTTTAAAAAGGAAATGGATAAATATTTGAAAATTTAAAAGGGTGCGGGGAGAGAGCCAGGGGAGGGGGACCAATTGGATAGCTCTTTCAAAGAGCCGGAGGGAAGATGGGAACAGGGGCAGGCCCTCGAGCCTGCTCCGCCATTCAATAAGATCATGGCTGATCTGATCCTAACCTCAAATCTAAAGAACACAAGAAGTAGGAGCAGGACCCGGCCACTCAGCCCCTGGGCCCGCTCCACCACCCACAGGGCCTTGACCGATCCGAACTCAGCTTCATGTCCAATTTCCTGCCCGCTCCCCGTAACCCCTAATTCCCTTTACTTTTAGGAAACTGTCTATTTCTGTTTTAAATTTATTTAATGATGTCGCTTCCTGGTGCAGCAAATTCCACAGACCCACCACCCTCTGAGTGAAGAAGTTTCTCCTCATCTCAGTTTGGAAAGAGCAGCCCCTTATTCTAAGATTATGCCCCCTAGTTCTAGTTTCACCCATCCTTGGGAACATCCTTACCGCATCCACCCGATCAAGCCCCTTCACAATCTTATATGTTTCAATAAGATCGCCTCTCATTCTTCTGAACTCCAATGAGTAGAGTCCCAATCTACTCAACCTCTCCTCATATGTCCACCCCTCATCCCCGGGAAAAACTGAAATCAAATTCTCAAACTTCCATGGTGAGATTTGAGCTCACTTTCACTGGATCATTCGTTCAGGCCTCTGGATTACTAATCTAGTAACATAACCACTAAGCTACCGCACCCCTACCTTAGCCTGAGCCCCAGATCCCTTAATACCCTTTGGTTCACAGAAATCTTTCAATCTCGGGCACGACGGGCCGAATGGCCGCTCTTCTGCGCTGTAAAATGCAACGGGGGAAATTTTAACCTAGCCCGTCAGGAGGGTTCGGGTCAGCTGACTGATTTTACTCTTCTTTAAAGTCGATGGGGAATAAAATCGGACGGGGTATAAACCGGGCGTCCGATCCCAACTTGCCTGTTTCCCACCCGGCAGGGAGGGGGTTAGGTCAAAATGACCCCCCTATGATTCTTTGTTCACTGTTAGATTAATTATCAATTAACTTTCGCTGTGATGCACGCAGCTGGCTTTGTTTTGTTTTTAGTGAGTTCCGCACCTAATTTATTTTTAACTCTGTTTTATTTTGCCAGGAATGTCCTACATAGCAGCCATGCTCCTGATGAACATGGAGGAAGAGGATGCCTTCTGGGCTTTGGTTGTCTTACTCGAAAAGCCCAAGTACCTGACTGGATTTTATGAACATTCTCTAGATACGTATGTGTTAGCACTAATGATTTATGGGTGTCTGTCTGTCGGTGTGTGTCTCTCTGTATCTGCGTGTGCCTGTCTGTATCTGTTTGTGTGTGTGTGTGTGTGTCTCTCCCTGCGTGTCTCTGTGCGTGTGTCCACGTCTCGTCTTCAGTGTGTTGTCGAAGTGTAATTCGTTAAGGAATCAAATTGAAAGCCGCACTCAGAGGTCCAACTGTAAACTTCAGTCAAATGAAATTAAGAAAGAACTTGCATTTCTATAGAGACTTTCATGACCTCAGGAAGTCCCACAGCTTCACAGCCAGTGAAGTGTAGTCACTGTTGTACTGTAGGAAACGCGGCAGCCAATTTGCGCACAGCAAGATCCCACAAACAGCAATGAGATAAACGACCAGATAATCTGCTTTTTATTGATGTTGGTTGAGGGATAAATATTGGCCCCAGGACACCGGGGAGAACTCTTCGAAATAGTGTCATGGAATCTTTTACGCAGTGGAACAGAGCAAACTCACCTGCCTGTCAGTGATGGGATTAATTCGTCACCATTAAGTATAAGTAGGAAGTGCGACCAAGAGTTTGGCAGTTGAAGTTTGCTGCAGCTGGTGACTGCGCAAGCCACTAGAATAAAAACACCTCGAAGACTGAAACTTTGACTGTCCAAAGAAACATTGACGTTGCAGTAATTTGCAACACCCCAGTGCGGCACTGTGGGAGTGCTGCACTGTCGGAGGTGCCGTCTGTCGGCTGAGACGTTAAACCGAGGCCCCGTCTGCCCTCTCAGGTGGACGAGAAAGATCCCGCGGCCACTATTTTGAAGAAGAGCAGGGGGAGTTCTCCCCGGTGTCCTGACCAATAATTATCCCTCAATCCACATCACTAAAAACAGATTATCTGGTCATTTATCTCATCGCTGTCTGTGGGATCTTGCTGTGCGCAAATTGGCTGCCGTGTTTCCTACATTACAACAGTGACTACACTTCAAAAGTACTTCATTGGCTGTGAAATGCTTTTGGACATCCCACGGTCGTGCAAGGCGCTATAGAAATGCAAGTCTTTTTTTTAATATAGCACCTTTCACGTCCTCAGCAAGACCCAAAGCACTTTGCAGCCTCTTAATTACTTTTTGAACTCTAGTTAATGTTGTTTTGTACGCAAGCATGGCGGTCAGTTTGCACACAGCAAGGTCCCACAATGATCTGGATTTGGAGGCGTTGACTGAAGAATAAATGTTGGCCAGGATAGCAGGAGACTCCCCTGCTCTTCTTTTAATGTCCACCTGACCAGCCAGATGTTTGACATCTCATCCTACAGTGCAGCACTCCTTCAGACAACTTCAGCCAACAACACTCAAGAAGCTCGACACCATCCAAGACAAAGCAGCCCGCTCGATTGGCACCCCATCCACCACCCTAAACGTTCACTCCCTTCACCACCGGCGCACCGTGGCTGCAGTGTGTACCATCCGCAGGATGCACTGCAGCAACTCGCCAAGGCTTCTTCGACAGCACCTCCCAAACCCGCGACCTCTACCGCCCAGAAGGACAAGGGCAGCAGGTACATGGGAACAACACCACCTGCACGTTCCCCTCCAAGTCACACGCCATCCCGACTTGGAAATATATCGGCCGTTCCTTCATCGTCGCTGGGTCAAAATCCTGGAACTCCCTTCCTAACAGCGCTGTGGGAGAACCTTCACCACAAGGAATGCAGCGGTTCAAGAAGGCGGCTCACCACCACCTTCTCAAGGGGCAATTAGGGATGGGCAATAAATGCCGGCCTCGCCAGCGACGCCCACGTCCCGTGAACGAATAAAACAAAAAGACATTCACTAGCGTTCAAGTCTCTGGAGAGGATTTTGAACCCACAACTTCCTGACTCAGGCAAGCGTTTTGAATGTGGGCGTCGCTGGCAAGGACCAGCATTTATTGCCCATCCCTAATTGCTCTTGACAACTGAGTGGCTTACTAGGCCATTTCAGAGGGTAGTTAAGAATCAATCAGCTGTGGGACTGGAGTCACCTAGGCCAGACCGGGTAAGGACAAGAGGTTTCCATTCCTTAAAGGGCAGCAGTGAACTAGATAGGGTTTTACGACAATCATGGTAGCTTTTTATTCAATTAACTGAATTTAAATTTCCCCAGCTGCCATGGCAGGATTTGAACCGGTGTCCCCAGATTTATTAGTCCAGGCCTCTGGATTACCAGTCCAGTAATAAAACCGCTATGCTACCGTACCCTCGTGTGGCCAACTGAGCCAAGACTAACTGTTGGCCAACATTCTTCCCTCAGTGAACACCATGAGAAAACAGATGATCTGGCTATTCATCTCGCTGCTGTTTGGGTGACCTTGCTGTGTGCAAATTGGCTGCTCCATTCGTCCACATAACAACGCTTCAAAGCAAATTAACTAGGCGATGTCCTCTGAGACCTCCTGAGGTCTATAGAAATGCAAGGTCCTTCTTTGCTTCTAAATGAAGGATGGGACTCCCGTTCTTTGTAAAGTGTCTGCTCCCTTTTCTCTTGCTTCCATCCATGTGCCACCATCGGTTGAGGGGCCGATTGGCCTCCCCTAGGCCTCCTGGATGCTTGGAAAGGCTTGGCGATGATCCAAGAGAGCTTTGTCCCTGTGCGAAAGTCCTCCGCTTGGCCCTGACTTGGTGGGGGGGGACCCGCTTTCAGTCACAGATTCCGGCCTCTTGCGCATCCCCGATCCCCATCGCTCCACCATTGGCGGCCGTGCCTTCAGCTGCCTGGGCCCGACGCGCCGGAATTCCCTCCCTGAACCCCTCCACCCCTCTCTCCTCCTTTAAGACGCTCCTTAAAACCCACCTCCTTGACCAAGCCTCTCCCCATTTGGCTCGGTGTCAATTTTTGTTTGAGGCGCCCTTGGGACGCTTCACCACGTTAAAGGCGCAGCGTAAAAGCAAGTCGTTCTTCGCCGCGTCGCTGTTTCATACGCCCCCCCTGAAGTATAACTGTTTGCTTCGCAGAATCCAAAGGCACGCCAAAATCTTTCAACAGCTGCTGAAACATCGAATGCCCAGCCTCTGGCAACACATGGTAACAGTTTTATAATAAACCTGTAACTTTTACTGCAACCCCACTTTCTTTGAGCTGCTCGCCTGCCCTCCTCCTCGTCGTTGGGCACAAACAAACCTTGTCATGCAAATGTTATGTTCCCTTTCGTTCAGGGCGCATAAGTATGTGTTTCGAAGCATCTACTGTGATTGCACATGTTTTGGAATGTGTAGGAAGGCTGCAATTTCATAGAATCATAGAAGTTTACAACATGGAAACAGGCCCTTCGGCCCAACATGTCCATGTCGCCCAGTTTATACCACTAAGCTAGTCCCAATTGCCTGCACTTGGCCCATATCCCTCGATACCCATCTTCCCCATGTAACTGTCCAAATGCTTTTTAAAAGACAAAATTGTACCCGCCTCTACTACTGCCTCTGGCAGCTCGTTCCAGACACTCACCACCCTTTGAGTGAAAAAATTGCCCCTCTGGATCCTTTTGTATTTACCCTGGGGATTCTGATCCTCTCGCAGACTAAGCCGCGAGGATGAAACTTGACTGATTTGTGGAAGTTGTCCAATTCTAGAGATTAAGTGACCACCTTTCCTTACCGATTACCTCTGTGGAACTAGCAAGTGCCCAGCCTGCATGCCGAAATTGCAGTGATTCCATCTCTTTTATATCCAAGTGATACCCCCCTCTCTTAACGCCGCTCTGTGATTTTGCTTCTTGGCCTCCATGGCGTTCCGACTGTGGTCTCTGCTCCGCCCATTCCCACATGTCGGCCACCCCTCCGGTCTAGGGCTGCCGGGTCTCCAGTGATTTAACGTTAATCTCCAGGATACTGCTGGGAACAAACCCGGGAGGGAAAAAAAAAAGTCATACGGGCATTGGAAAAAATCGTGTTTTCAAAAAATTTTCTTCAAACGCTTTTGTTCACTAGTTATAAAAATATCGGACAAGGGAACAAAGGCTGTTTGGCCGAGTCAAGGATTATCCAATCGGGCAATGAGTCTGTTCGCTTTCCAATTGGCCATGGGAAGGCGGGGCCCCGCGGGGATGGACATGTTGGCCAACCAATGGCAGGAGAGTGGGGGGCGGGGAGGGGTGGTTGGAGGCAGGAGGCCATGTGATGACACCTCCTGGGATATGTCCAACCAGAATCGGCAGCCCTATTAGGGAAGTGGGACTCTAATTGGGTGGCTCATTCAAAGAGCCGGCATAGGCACGATGGGCCGAACGGCCTCTTTCTGTGCTGTACCATGCTATAATACTCTGGCCTCAACAGTCTCTTAGGTCTCTGCTGCCCCTCCGGCCCACTTTTGCCTCCCTGCGTCACCTCATACCCTCGCCTCCACTCCCCAATCTCCAGCCTCCAGATTCCCCCTCCATCCTTCCCAATTTGACTGCACCGTGCGTGCCCCTCGTCAACTTCCTACCCCCTTCTTCCAGTGCTCCTCTGCTCACCTGTCCCGCCAAAATCATACTTTCTTGCCTTTGCTGGACAGGCTCGCGATGCCTCCTCTCCCATCCGGGTATCTTTCACCGGGCCTACCTTAGTGCCCTCAGGGCAACGGGGGATGGGCAGTAAATACTGACTTGCCAGAGTCACCCACCTCCCGAGAACAAATATAAAAAAAAATTAAAACGTCAGGTTTTTTTTTTAATGGTGGAAGAGCGAAGGGATTTGGGTGTCCAGGTACACAAATCACTAAAAGCGAGTGCACAGGTACAAAAAGTAATCAAAAAGGCAATGAGGATGGGTAGCTGATGATCACTGAGGGTGATTGCGTACAGAATGTTGACCTTTATCTCAATGGGGGCTGGAATACAAAGGGGAAGAAGACATGCATCAGTTGTACAGAGCTCTGGTTAGACCCCATCTGCGTTCAGTTCCAGGCACCGCACCTCAGGAAGGATGTAATCATCCTTGGAGGGAGATTCACCAAAATGGTACCAGGTTAAATTATGAGGACCGGTCGCATAAACATGGCCTGTAGTCCCTCGAGTTTAGAAGGTTGAGGGGCGGTCCAATTGAGGTGTTTGAAATAGCAACAGGAGTTTGATAGATTACAGGGAAACTATTTCCTCTGGTGGGCGAAGGCAGGACAAGGGTGGGGGCATAACCTTAAAATTAGAGCCAGGTCGTTCAGACAAAGGGTAGCAGAAGCCTGGAACTCTCCCAAAAGACTGTGGGCGCTGGGGGGTCAGTGGGAACTTGCAAGGCTGAGATTGTTGGATTTTTATTAGGTAAGGGTGTTGAGGGATAGGAAGCAAAGGGGAGTAAATGGAGTTGAGATACAGATCGGCCGTGATCTAATCCAATGGTGGAACAGGCTCGAGGGCTCTCCTCCCGTTCCTATGTACCTGAGCAGCCCCGTTGCCTGCTCCCGTGCTCATCCCATCCACTGCATTCCCCATCCTCCTATTTGTCTTCTCCACAAAGCCCATGGGACTCCCCCCGCCACCGCCACCCCCCAAACGAATTTCTGTACGCAATCACCTCAGTGATCATCAACTGCCCATTCTCGTCGCCCAGGAGTACAAGCCTGTAACATGTACCCCCACAATGATTGCATTGGAGAGGTAGGGACAGGACCATGAGAGCACGGTGCTGTGGGGTCGAGGGGGTGTTGGGGGAATGGAGGCTTAGAGGAGATTTAATAGAGGTTTTTAAAATTATGAAGGGTTTTGCTAGAACCGTAGAAGTTTATACCACAGAAGGAGGTCCTTTAAGACCATAAGACCACTCAAAGGGTGGTGAACCTGTGGAATTCTCTACCACAGAAGGCAGTGGAGGCCGAGTCATTAAATATATTCAAGAAGGAGATAGATATATTTCTTAATGCTAAAGGGAATCAAGGGATTATGGGGAAAAAGCGGGAACAGGGTACTGAGTTCGACAATCAGCCATGATCATTTTGAATGGCGGAGCAGGCCCAAAGGGCCGAATGGCCTACTCTTGCTCCTATTTTCTATGTTTCTATAAGAGATAGGAGCAGGAGTAGGCCATTCGGCCCCTCGAGCCTGCTGCGCCATTCAATGAGATCATGGCTGATCTGATTTTTACCTCAACTCCACTTTCCCCGCCCTTTCCCCATATCCTTTGACTCCCTTGCTGATCAAAAAATTTGTTCTAACTCAGCCTTGAATGTATTCAATGACTCAGCCTCCACAGCTTTTTGGGGTAAACAATTCCAAAGATTCACGACCCTCTGGGAGAAGAAATTCCTCCTCATTTCCGTCTTAAACGGGCGACCCCTTATTCTGAGACTCTAGTTTTAGATTCCCCCATGAGGGGTAACATCCTCTCAGCATCTACCCTATCGAGTCCCCTCAGAATAAGGTCTCCTCTCATTCTTCTAAAGTCCAATGAGTATAGACCCAACCTGTTTAATCTTTGCTTCAGCAATCCAGGATGAATCCCATTTCCCCACTCTCTCACCTGTAACTTCCTTTGCTCCAAATGTTTATCTGCTCTCCTCTCAAAAGATGCAACTGCCTCTGCCTCGACCATTGCCTGTGGCAAAGCATAGGGTTAGAGAGTGATGAGGGAGATTATGTGTAACAAAATTACTCATAATCTCCCTCATCACTCTCTAACCCTATCACTAACTCTCTAACCTCATGCTTACCCCCATTAAATTGTATCTGCGACCAGTCTGCCTATTACTGAATTGGTACACTTAACTATACAGAAAGAGGCTTGAATTAGTGTATCAAATTATAAAGATTGAACAGGCTAGGGCTCTTTTCTCTAGAAAAGAGAAGGTTATGAAGGGGTTTTTTTTTTATTCGTTCACGGGATGTGGGCGTCGCTGGCAAGGCCGGCATTTATTGCCCATCCCTAAGAGGGCAATTAAGTTCAACCACATTGCTGTGGGTCTGGAGTCACATATAGGCCAGACCGGGTAAGGACGGCAGGTTTCCTTCCCAAAAGGACATTAGTGAACCAGATGGGTTTTTACGACAATCCGGTAGTTTCATGGCCATCATTACTGATACTAGTATTTTAATTCCAGATTTTTATTTAATTAATTGAATTTAAATTCGCCAGCTGCCGTGGCGGGATTTGAACTCATGACTCTGGATTTTAGTCCAGGCCTCTGGATTACTAGCCCAGTAACATAACCACTACGCTAGGGTACCCATAGAGAAGATGTTTCCACTTGTGGGGGAGTCCAAAACCAGGGGCCATAAATATAAGATAGTCACCAATAAATCCAATAGGGAATTCAGGAGGAACTTCTTAACCCAGAGAGTGGTGAGAATGTGGAACTCGCTAACACAGGAGTAGTTGAGGCGAATAGCTTAGATGCGTTTGAGGGGAAGCTCGATAAACATGAGGGAGAGAGGAATAGAAGGATTATACTGATGGGGTTAGATGAAGAGAGTTGGGAGGAGGCTCGTGTGGAGCATAAACACCGGGATAGACCAGTTGGGCCGAATGGCCTGTTTCGGTGCTGTACATTCAATGTAAGAAGTTTGAATTGTGCTTAATTATGCAGTAACAAGTTTGGAATCGTGTGATATAAAAAGTACCTAAACTTGTGCTAATGTTTGAACGCTCCTTTACGTCAAGTTTACGGAACTGCACTAATTGACACGTTCTGTTTCGGCCCTGGTAGGAGAATTTGGAAGTGGCCCCGTTACTGTTCATCACCACTTGGTTCCTGACTCTTTTTACGTCCTTGCCTTGTTGGGACTCGGTGTTGGCGATCTGGGACTTAATCATTTTAGATGGTAAGAGCAATGCCTTGGAGCAGATATTATAGCTAATCTTTGGAGCCAAATCGTTTACGCCCGCCAATAAGTAAGACGGACGCAGGCAACCGAACAAAATGGTCAACTTCGAAGTCTTTTATAAAAGAAAATAATCCAACCTCAATGGTACAAAGCTGGTGCTGCAAGCTTTGCTCTGGTGCTTTTTCTATAGAACCATCGAGTTTCACAGGCTGAATAACCTCCTTCTGTGTGATCATAGCAACATAGGAAATAGGAGCAGGAGTAGGCCATTTGGCCCTTCGAGCCTGCTCCACCATTCAATATGATCGTGGCTGATCCCCTATCTCGATACCATATTCCCGCTCTCTCCCCATGCCCCTCGTGCTTGCGTGGGTTCTCCGAAAGAGCTGTCTACTCAGTCCCATTTCTCTGCCCTTTCCTTGTAAATTCTTACGTTTTTCTTCTTAAAATATTCATCCCTTTTCTCTTTTATAGATTCTGCTTCCCCCCATTGTTTCTGGTCGGGCTTTCCATGTTCTAATAAAAAAAAATCCTAACCTCTGACTTTGTTCTTTTCCCGATGATCTTAAATTTAGCCCTCGCCGACCTGTAGAAACGGCTTTTACCCAACTCACCCGATCAAAACTCCTTCATAACTCTTCCACATCTCTTAATCCAGTGAAAAGAGCCTCAGTGTCTCTCGTCTCTCTTCATAACTGAAGCCTCCCATCCCTGGTATTGCCTGCACCGGGTTGGCCTTTTCTCGGTCCTTTGTGTGGTCATGCTCTCGCCTCTGGATCGGGATATCGCGGGTTCAAGTCCCGCTGTCGCGTCACCCAGGCCGACACTCCCCAGTGCAGTACTGGGGGAGCGCTGTGGGAGACGCCATCGTTCAGATGAGACATTAAACTGACCCCCCCCCCGCCTCCTCTCAGGTGGAGGTAAAAGATCCCACAGCCACTATTTCTTCGGAAGGACATATTGGCCTTGGAGGGAGTGCAGCGTAGGTTTACTGGAATGATACCCGGACTGCTCTCGAGGCAGTACAAAGAAGGTTCACTCGGTTAATCCCAGGGATGAGGGGGCGGACATATGAGGAGAGGTTGAGTAGATTGGGACTCTACTCATTGGAGTTCAGAAGAATGAGAGGCGATCTTATTGAAACATATAAGATTGTGAAGGGGCTTGATCGGGTGGATGCGGTAAGGATGTTCCCAAGGATGGGTGAAACTAGAACTAGGGGGCATAATCTTAGAATAAGGGGCTGCTCTTTCAAAACTGAGATGAGGAGAAACTTCTTCACTCAGAGGGTGGTAGGTCTGTGGAATTTGCTGCCCCAGGAAGCTGTGGAAGCTACATCATGAAATAAATTTAAAACAGAAATAGACAGTTTCCTAGAAGTAAAGGGAATCAGGGGTTACGGGGAGTGGGCAGGAAATTGGACATGATTTTAGATTTGAGGTTAGGATCAGATCAGCCATGATCTTATTGAATGGCGGAGCAGGCTCGAGGGGCCGATTGGCCTACTCCTGCTCCTATTTCTTATGTTCTTATGTTCAAGAGTTAAGTCACGAGGAGAGATTACACAAATTGGGGTTGTATTCTCTAGAGTTTCGAAGGTTAAGGGGTGATCTGATCGAAGTTTATAAGATATTAAGGGGAACAGATAGGGTGGATAGAGAGAAACTATTTCCGCTGGTTGGGGATTCTAGGAGTAGGGGGCACAGTCTAAAAATTAGAGCCAGACCTTTCAGGAGTGAGATTAGAAAACATTTCTACACACAAAGGGTGGTAGAAGTTTGGAACTCTCTTCCGCAAACGGCAATTGATACTAGCTCAATTGCTAAATTTAAATCTGAGATAGATAGCTTTTTGGCAACCAAAGGTATTAAGGGATATGGGCCAAAGGCAGGTATATGGAGTTAGATCACAGATCAGCCATGATCTTATCAAATGGCGGAGCAGGCACGAGGGGCTGAATGGCCTACTCCTGTCCCTATGTTCCTAAAGGCAGGAATTCTCCTGGTATCCTGGCTAATATTTCACCCCTCGACCAACACCATCAAAAGCAGATTATCATCTGATTCTTTTGTTCATTTACCGTTTATGGGTCCTTGCTGTGCCTCAATAACAACGGTGACTACAATTTAAAGTAATCCATTGGTTGTAAAGCGTCCTGAGGATGTGAAAGGCAATTCATAAATGCAAGTTTAATCATTTCCTTCCTTGCTTCCTTCCTGAAATGCGAGTCACTGTTCTTCCCTTCCTTGCACGCTGAGTGATGGAACTTTGTAGCTTTCTTTGGCAGGCTGTGGGGAGAGCTGACTTCTCGCAGCTGAGCTTCCACACAGGCTGAAGCCCGGCTGGTCCATTCTGGACAAAGCCATGTGGCAGGAGCCGAGCCACAGGCGCTGCGAGAGTGCTTAGGCCCGACCATCCCGCTCACGGGGTGCGCTGCAGCAACTCGCCAAGGCTTCTTCGACAGCACCTCCCAAACCCGCGACCTCCACCACCTGGAAGGACAAGGGCAGCAGGTACATGGGAACAACACCACCCGCACGTCCCCCTCCAAGTCACACACCATCCCGACTTGGACGTATATCGGCCGTTCCTTCATCGTCACTGGGTCAAAATCCCGACCTAACAGCACTGTGGGAGAACCTTCACCGCACGGACTGCAGCGGTTCAAGAAGGCGGCTCACCACCACCTTCTCAAGGGGGCAATTAGGGATGGGCAATAAATGCCGGCCTCGCCAGCGACGCCCACATCCCCAGAATGAATCAAAATTTTAAAAACGTACAAGAACACAAGAGTCACTGTAACTGCACCTGACGTTCTGAGTCCATCTCAAGGGTTTGTCTTGCAGGGAACCACTGTCTCGTTCTCCTGTTGTGTCCAACAGTACAAGCGCAGAGCTGCCCATTGTTTGCTGACCGAGGGCTTTCGGAGGACACCGTCACACTGTGGGAAGTCTCTGCAGCTGTTCCTTGGTAGCCCTGTAGTACTCTGCAACCACTGCAGCCCATTCACCAAGACATCTGTCCTTGATACCACTGCCTGTCCACCCCATTATCGTCACTGACGCACGGAATAGCAATAACAGCAGCTTAGATGTAAAGTCACTTGAATGCACTGTCGGAGGTGCCGTCTTCTGGAGGAGACGTTAAACCAAGGCCCCCCCGTCTGCCCTCTCAGGTGGATGTAAAAGATTCCATGGTGCAATTCATCAGCTGAGGGAGGGCGGTAGGTGGTAATCAGCAGGAGGTTTCCTTGCCCATGTTTGACCTGATGGCATGAGATTTCATGGGGTCCAGAGTCAATGTTGAGGACTCCCAGGGCCACTCCCTCCTGACTGTATATCACTGTACCGCCACCTCTGGTCGGTCTGTCCTGCCCTCTGTTTGCCCTCCGCAAATGCATTACCTCACACTTCTCTGGATTGAATTCCATTTGCCACTTTTCTGCCCAACCCGACCAGTCCATTGATATCTTCCTGCAGTCTACAGCTTTCCCCCTCACTATCAACCACACGGCCAATTTTTGTATCATCTGCAAACTTCTTGATCAAGCCCCCCACATTTAAGTCTAAATCATTAATATATACCACAAAAAGCAAGGGACCTGGTACTGAGCCTCGTGGGACCCCACTGGAAACAGCCTTCCAGATGCAAAAACACCCGTCGACCATTACCCTTTGCTTCCTGCCACTGAGCCAATATTGGATCCAACTCGCCACTTTCCCTTGGATATCATGAGCTTTTACTTTTTTGACCAGTCTGCCATGCGGGACCTTGTCGAAAGCCTTGCTAAAATCCATGTACACTACATCAAACGCATTACCCTCATCGACCCTCCTTGTTACCTCCTCAAAAAATTCAATCAAGTTAGTCAGACAGGTGAATGTAAAAGATCTCACGGCCACTATTTCGAAGGAGAGCAGGGGGAGTTCTCCCCGGTGTCCTGGGGCCAATATTTATCCCTCAACCAACATCACTAAAAACAGATGATCTGATCATTTATCTCAATGCTGTTTGTGGGATCTTGCTGTGCACAAATTGGCTGCCGCGTTTCCCTACATTACAACAAACGACTACACTTCAAAAGGTAATTTGGCTGCAAAGCGCCTTGGGGTGCCCTGAGTTCTGAAAGGCGCTATATAAATGCAAATTCTTTATTTCTTCTTTCTTTTTTTTGGGGGGTGGTCTGGTCCCTGCTCAGCCATCGGGTTAATGCCTCCTTTAAGATGCGGTTTGATGCAAGCACGTTACGGGTTCGCACGATGATACCGCCAACCGTAATCCCTACCCCGCGGGCGTTTAAAGCCCACACCGCAAAGCTCAAGATGGCACAGTGCTCTTCAGCGTGGGCGGCGTGTTCAAATTCCGTTCTAGTCACTAATTATTTTAGATTTGTCACGTAAAGTTAACAGCACCCCCCACCCCGAAGGAAATGATTACCAGTCGCTATTTGGATCAAAACCCTTTTTGTGTTTTCTATCTTCGGGGGTCATTCCCCACCGAGGCGTGACATTTTTGACATATAGTCATAGAGT
The DNA here is from genome assembly GCF_035084215.1 of Heptranchias perlo. NCBI lineage: Eukaryota > Metazoa > Chordata > Chondrichthyes > Hexanchiformes > Hexanchidae > Heptranchias > Heptranchias perlo. Next base: position 70,798,776 of record NC_090336.1, on the reverse strand, counting down.
CATAGAGTCATACAGCACGGATAGAGGCCCTTCGGCCCATCGTGTCCGCGCCAGCCATCAAGCCCAGTCTAATCTAATCCCATATTCCAGCATTTGGTCCGTAGCCTTGTATGCTATGGCATTTCAAGTGCTCATCCAAATGCTTCTTGAATGTTGTGAGGGTTCCTGCCTCCACAACCCTTTCAGGCAGTGAGTTCCAGACTCCAACCACCCTCTGGGTGAAAAAGTTCTTTCTCAAATCCCCTCTAACCCTCCCGCCTTTTACCTTGAATCTATGTCCCCTTGTTATAGAACCCTCAACGAAGGGAAAAAGCTCCTTAGTATCCATCCTATCTGTGCCCCTCATAATTTTGTACACCTCAATCATGTCCCCCCTCAGCCTCCTCTGCTCCAAGGAAAACAAACCCAATCTTCCCAGTCTCTCTTCATAGCTGAAGCGCTCCAGCCCTGGTAACATCCTGGTGAATGTCCTCTGCACCCTTTCCAAAGCGATCACATCCTTCCTGTAGTGTGGCGACCAGAACTGCACACAGTACTCCAGCTGTGGCCTAACCAGTGTTTATGTGCTACCTCTGGCACAACTCCAGAGATACATATTTAAATCTGAATTTTCCAAAGTCCTCGCATTCTTAAGGCGTCGGCCGACAAAAGAGGAGGAATGTTTATTCGCGTGGGCGTCGCTGGCGAGGCCGGCATTTTTTGCCCCCACCCCCCCAGTTGCCCCTTGAGGTGGTGGTGGTGGGCCGCCTTCTTGAGCAGCTGGTGGCGGTTTGACACGACTGAGTGATTCGCTAGGCCGCTTCAGCGGGCAGTTAACGAAGGAATTTGCATTTGTATAGCGCCTTTCACAACCGCAGGACGTGACAAAGCACTGTACAGCCAATGAAGCACCGTTTTGTTTTTAAGTGTAATGTAGTTATGAGTCAACCATCTTGGTGTCGGACTGGAGTCACGTATAGGCCCAGACCGGGTAAGGACGGCAGGTTTCCTTCCCTAAAGTACATTAATGAACCAGTTGGGGTTTTTACAACAATCCGATAGCTTTCATGTTCACATTTACTGATACCAGATTTTTTTTTTTAAAAACTGAATTCAAATTCTCAAAATGCCATGGTGGGATTTGAACTCGCGATCTCCAGATTACTAGTTCGGTAATATAACCACTAAACCACCGTCCCTGTTAAAGGTTTAAGCGTTAAGACTGGGGGAGCTCTGTGCATGCATGTGGCGCAGATAGCAGCAACACTCAAGTTGGGGCCAGGCTGTATAAACACGGCAATGAATGGGATTGTGGATTTAATCTTGTGTGGCCCCCCCCTCACCAGCCTCTATGATGCGAACCTACTTGATGCGCAGAAACAAAAAGGCTCGGGCACTCCCGCTTTAGAGGACACGCAGGCAGTTTGAAGGTAGAGTAAATAAGTTTCCACTGGCGGGGAGGTTGGTGACCAGAGGAACGTAGATTTTAGATAATTGGCAAAAGAACCAGAGCTGGGAGATGAGGAGAATTTTTTTTTTTTTACGCATCGAGTTGTTATGATCTGGAACGCACTGCCTGAAAGGGCGGTGGAAGCAGGTTCAGTAGCAACTTTGAAAAGCGAATACGATATACATTTAAGAACATAAGAAGAACATAAGAAATAGGAGCAGGAGTAGGCCAATCGGCCCCTCGAGCCTGCTCCGCCATTCAATAAGATCATGGCTGATCTGATCCTAACCTCAAATCTAAATTCATGTCCAATTTCCTGCCCGCTCCCCGTAACCCCTAATTCCCTTTACTTCTAGGAAACTGTCTATTTCTGTTTTAAATTTATTTAATGATGTAGCTTCCACAGCTTCCTGGGGCAGCAAATTCCACAGACCTACTACCCTCTGAGTGAAGAAATTTCCCCTCATCTCAGTTTTGAAAGAGCAGCCCCTTATTCTAAGATTATGCCCCCAAGTTCTAGTTTCACCCATCCTTGGGAACATCCTTACCGCATCCACCCGATCAAGCCCCTTCACAATCTTATATGTTTCGATAAGATCGCCTCTCATTCTTCTGAACTCCAATGAGTAGAGTCCCAATCTACTCAACCTCTCCTCATATGTCCACCCCCTCATCCCCGGGATTAACCGAGTGAACCTTCTTTGTACTGCCTCGAGAGCAAGTATGTCTTTTCTTAAGTATGGACACCAAAACTGTATGCAGTACTCCAGGTGCGGTCTCACCAATACCTTATATAACTGCAGCAATACCTCCCTGTTTTTATATTCTATCCCCCTAGCAATAAAAGCCAACATTCTGTTGGCCGTCTTGATCACCTGCTGCACCTGCAAACTAACTTTTTGATTTTCTTGCACTGGGACCCCCAGATCCCTTGAAGGGGGAACATTTGCAGGGCTATGGGGGGGAGAACCGGGGGAGTGGGATTAATTAGTTATCCCTTTCAAAGGGCTGAATGGCCTCCTCTGCCCTATCGTTCTGTGATGCTGTGATTTTATTTTCGTGCGTTGGATCAACTTGAGAGCTGCAAGAGAGTAACCCTGGACTGGCGGAAGTTTGCAGTCCTTCCCCCAGAGAGGATGGCCGCCTGTCGTCCAATAACGCCGGATGGTTCCCATCCCGTGGAGCCGGCCCCATTGTGATTTCCGTGGTCCAAAGTATGAACTACAAACGCACTCTGATTTGATCATTTCAGCTGCATCAGCGGTGAAATTATGCGAGCTCCCCCTTTTTGATTGGCGTGATCGAGGACCATTTCTGCGGGGCCCTTAAAGGCAACTCTCTGGACGCGGGTGTTCCTCGGTGTATACCCACAAATCCAGTTGTATGTACGCCAGAGAAATATTAGAAATTGCAATCAGCGCTGTTCTTTTTCACATGGGGGAGCAAGATTATGATCACTACTTCTCTGCGCTGTTTTAAAAGTTAAGGAGCCACAGGGGGGGATCTTCGAACCCGAGAGGTCTACGGCCCAGGAGGAGGCCATTCTGCCCGTCGTGTCGGTGCCGACTCTTTCCTGGGGCAATCCAAAACTGATCCTCGTAGTCCCGTGCCTTCCTCTGCTTCAAATATTTATCCAATTTTTCCCTTAGAAGGTGCGGTGGTTTCTAGAAGTAAAGGGAATTAGGGGGTTACGGGGAGCGGGCAGGAAATTGGACACGAAGCTGAGTTCGGATCGGTCAAGGCCCTGTGGGTGGCGGAGCGGGCCCAGGGTTCTGGGCGGCCGGGTCCTGCTCCTACTTCTTGTGTTCTTCAGATTTGAGGTTGGGATCAGATCAGCCATGATCTTATTGAATGGCGGAGCAGGCTCGAGGGGCCGATTGGCCTACTCCTGCTCCTATTTCTTATGTCCTTATGTTCTCCTTGGAACAGAAAGGGTTGCGAGGAGATTTGATCGAGGTATTCAAAATCATGAAGGGTCCAGACAGAGTTGATAGAGAGAAACTGTTCCCATTGGCGGAAGGGTCGAGAACCAGAGGACACAGATACAAAGAAGGTTCACTCGGTTAATCCCGGGGATGAGGGGGTGGACATATGAGGAGAGGTTGAGTAGATTGGGACTCTACTCATTGGAGTTCAGAAGAATGAGAGGCGATCTTATTGAAACATATAAGATTGTGAAGGGGCTTGATCGGGTGGATGCGGTAAGGATGTTCCCAAGGATGGGTGAAACTAGAACTAGGGGGCATAATCTTAGAATAAGGGGCTGCTCTTTCAAAACTGAGATGAGGAGAAACTTCTTCACTCAGAGGGTAGTAGGTCTGTGGAATTTGCTGCCCCAGGAAGCTACATCATGAAATAAATTTAAAACAGAAATAGACAGTTTCCTAGAAGTAAAGGGAATTAGGGGTTACGGGGAGCGGGCAGGAAATTGGACATGAATTTAGATTTGAGGTTAGGATCAGATCAGCCATGATCTTATTGAATGGCGGAGCAGGCTCGAGGGGCCGATTGGCCGACTCCTGCTCCTATTTCTTATGTTCTTATGTTTCCCCACCACTCCCTGTGGCAAAGCATTCCATGTTCCATCAACCATCTGTGCAAAGAAATTTCTCCTCACACGTCTCCTCTCACCCTTAGTGATGATTTTAAATTGCTGATCCCCTTCAAGGATTCCCCAACCAGAGGAGATAGTCCTTCCTTATTCACACTATCAAGCCCATCGCAATTTTTTTTTAAAACATTGTATTAAGTCTTCCCTTCGCTTTCAGCGGCCGCAGTATCTCAAGCCTCAGCTCATAACCAATAGTTTCTCATCCCTGAATCTTGTACAATCACGTCAAGCCTCAGTTGCAATTTCTCCCCGAAAATATTTGTGTAAAACTGGGCTTCACATCCACGAAATCTTAACCAGCCTCGAGTTAAATTTACTCCCCCACTCCCGCCTCTCCCGCTTGGCTCAAAACCAGCTTGAGGTTTTAATCAGGCGTATATTATCTTTGGTTTCCAGCTCTGGCAGGCTGCCTCCTGAGCGTCTCCAGTTATTTTTCTTCTGCTGCCGACAAACTGCATTGCCCCCTCGTTGCGATGAATAGCACTTTTTGCTGAGAATGCCATCGGTGACCCTTAGGGCTGTGTGAAGTTGCCTTTTTGACCTGGGAGCCTGTTTGCAGTATTTAGCAGTCCACGGGGCTTGACTGATAACATTGGTGAAATATCTCCCATCCTTCGAGGGTCAGTCGGTCAGTCAAATTAGTGAAACACCTTTCTAGCCACTCGGAGTCCATCGTCTGTACATGGCCGATATATATATATATATAATATTTTATAGCTATAATATATAAAAATATTCATATGTGGCATGTTAGCCCAAATGTTATATTACTCTATTATATAGATATGTATTTTTTTTTATTCGTTCATGGGATGTGGGCATCGCTGGCGAGGCCGGCATTTATTGCCCATCCCTAATTGCCCCTTGAGAAGGTGGTGGTGAGCCGCCTTCTTGAACCGCTGCAGTCCGTGTGGTGAAGGTTCTCCCACAGTGCTGTTAGGAAGGGAGTTCCAGGATTTTGACCCAGCGACGATGAAGGAACGGCCGATATATTTCCAAGTCGGGATGGTGTGTGACTTGGAGGGGGACGTGCAGGTGGTGTTGATCCCATGTCCCTGCTGCCCTTGTCCTTCTAGGTGGTAGAGGTCGCGGGTTTGGGAGGTGCTGTCGAAGAAGCCTTGGCGAGTTGCTGCAGTGCATCCTGTGGATGGTACACACTGCAGCCACAGTGCGCCGGTGGTGAAGGGAGTGAATGTTCAGGGTGGTGGATGGGGTGCCAATCAAGCGGGCTGCTTTATCTTGGATGGTGTCGAGCTTCTTGAGTGTTGTTGGAGCTGCACTCATCCAGGCAAGTGGAGAGTATTCCATCACACTCCTGACTTGTGCCTTGTAGATGGTGGAAAGGCTTTGGGGAGTCAGGAGGTGAGTCACTCGCCGCAGAATACCCAGCCTCTGACCTGCTCTCGTAGCCACAGTATTTATGTGGCTGGTCCAGTTAAGTTTCTGGTCAATGGTGACCCCCAGGATGTTGATGGTGGGGGATTCGGTGATGGTAATGCCGTTGAATGTCAAGGGGAGGTGCTTAGACTCTGTCTTGTTGGAGATGGTCATTGCCTGGCACTTATCTGGCGCGAATGTTACTTGCCACTTATGAGCCCAAGCCTGGATGTTGTCCAGGTCTTGCTGCATGCGTATATAGATCATAGAACAATACAGCACAGAAGGAGGACATTCGGCCCATCGTACCTATGCTGACTCTTTGAAAGAGCTAGCCAATTAACCCCACTCCCCTGTTCTTTCCCCATAGCAGTGCAAATTTTCCCCCTTCAAGTGTTTATCCAATTCCCTTTCAAGGGTTATTATTTAATCTGCTTCCACTGCCCTTTCAGGCAGCGCATTCCAGGTCAAAGCAATCCGCTGCGTAAAAAAAACATCTCCTCATGTCTCTGGTAGGTATGGTACATATAGATGTATCGGTATGGATTTATGTACAGTAAAGAAAGAGCTTGGACTTTGATAGCACCTTTCACGACCTTTCCTTCATCGTCGCCGGGTCAAATTCCTGGAACTCCCTTCCTAACAGCAGTCCGTGTGGGAGAACCGTCACCACACGGACTGCAGCAGTTCAAGGCGGCGGCTCACCACCACCTTCTCAAGGGGCAATTAAGGACGGGCAATAAATGCCGGCCCCGCCAGCGACGCCCACATCCCACGAACGAATATAAAAAAAACCTCAGGATCGCTTTACAGCCAATGAAGTACTTTAGAAGTATTGTCACTCTCGTAATGTAGGAAACGCGGCAGCCAATTTGCGCACAGCAAGATCCCACAAACAGCAATGTTATAATGACCAGATAATCGTTTTTAAGTGTTGGGTGAGGGATAAATATTGGCCCGGGACATCGGGGAGAACTCCCCTTCTCTTCTTTGAAATAGTGCCGTAGGATCTTTTAGTCCACCTGAGGGCAGGTGGAGCCTCGGTTTAACGTGTCATTTGAAAGATAGCACATATATTTATAAATGTAAATAGGTGTATTCCGGGTATGGATGGGTTGTCTTATGAGGAAAGATTGAACAGGTTGAGTCTATACTCATTGGAGTTTAGAAGAATGAGAGGAGATGTTATTGAAACATACAAGATTCTGAGGGGACTCGATAGGGTCGATGCTGAGAGGATGTTACCCCTCATGGGGGAATCTAAAAGCAGGGGGCATAGTCTCAGAATAAGGGGTCGCCCGTTTAAGATGGAAATGAGGAGGAATTTCTTCTCCCAGAGGGTGGTGAATCTTTGGAATTCTTTACCCCAAAAAGCTGTGGAGGCTGAGTCATTGAATACATTCAAGGCTGAGTTAGACCAATTTTTATTGGTCAGCAAGGGAGTCAAAGCACAGGAAAGTGGAGTTGAGATAAAAATCAGATCAGCCATGCTCTCATTAAATGGCGGAGCAGGCTCGAGGGGCCGAATGGCCTACTCCTCCTCCTATCTCTTATGGTCTTATGTGTGTGTGTGCATATATATTTATATCAGAGTAATATAATGTTTGCTCCAACATATCCCATTTGATATTTTTAAATTATTTATATTAGTACCTCAGCCAACATCTCCTTATATATTATATTGTACACAGTTTTGTACTTGATGTTTTCGAAAACAGATAATTTTTTAAAAAAAGAAACTTTAAGTCATCAAATTTTCTTAAAGTAACAAAAATTAAACCAACAGAGGTCCATTTTTGTTCAAACTGCATCTATATTTCAAAATCTATCAGCCGCACTTTTGACGCAATTTACATTTTAACTGTCAGAGAAACTGCTTCATTTCGGCCGAGTTTTCTCTGATTTCGCCGTTTTTGGGGGGCTTTCGTTCAGGGGGCTGAAAAGGCTCAGTTCCGGGGTCCCGTTGGCGTGGGAGAGCGTGATTTACACTCCCTCTCGCTCGTCACGGCACAGATTTAACTCCCGCAGGGCCGTGCCCCCGCCGAAGCTAAGACTGAGCATGGGGGGGGGCGGATATTTTTTCTTTCCGCACGTTGACAAACGACGTGGAATCGAACGCTCGAGCTTCCGTCAGTCGGAAGTTCTCCGTTGCCCCTCTCTGCCTGAGTCTGGCGTCTAAGGACGGTGGTGAGAAACGACCTGGGCTCGGAAGATCAGGAAGTAGAATCAGTCTGGGTGAAAATTAGAAATAACAAAGGGCAGAAAACACTGGTGGGAGTTGTTTACAGGCCCTCTAATAGTAGCAACACCATTGGACAGCGTATTCATCGTGAAATAATAGAAGCTTTTAACAAAGGTATTGCAGTAACCGTGGGGGACTTCAACCTACATATAGACCGGGCAAATCAAATTGGCAAAGATAGTTTGGAAGACGAATCCATGGAATGTACTCGAGACGGTTTCCAAGAGCAATACGTCATGGAACCAACCGGGGAGCAGGCGATTTTAGATCTTGTATTATGTAATGAGGTAGGGTTAATTAGTAATCTCGCAGTAAAAGAACCTCTGGGGAAGAGCGATCATAATATGATAGAATTTCGCATTGAGTTTGAAAGTAACGTACTTAAGTCAGAAACTAGAGTCTTCAACTTAAATAAAGCCAATTACATAGGTATGAGGGGCGCGTTGTCAAAGGTAGGTTGGGAAATTAAATTAAAGGGTTTGACAGTTAGGATCATAGGAACAGGAGTCGGCCATTCAGCCCCTCGTGCCTGCTCCGCCATTTGATAAGATCATGGCTGATCTGTGATCTAACTCCATATACCTGCCTTTGGCCCATATCCCTTAATACCTTTGATTATCAAAAAGCTATCCATCTCACATTTAAATTTAGCAATTGAGCTAGTATCAATTGCGGTTTGCGGAAGAGAGTTCCAAACTTCTACCACCCTTTGTGTGTAGAAATGTTTTCTAATCTCGCTCCTGAAAGGTCTGGCTCTAATTTTTGGACTGTGCCCCCTACTGCTAGAATCCCCAACCAGCGGAAATAGTTTCTCTCTATCCACCCTATCCGTTCCCCTTAATATCTTATAAACTTCGATCAGATCACCCCATAACCTTCGAAACTCTGGAGAATACAACCCCAATTTGTGTAATCTCTCCTCGTAACGTATCCCTTGAAGTCCGGGTATCATTCTAATATAGATTGTAAATAGCCGAGGCCCAAGCACTGATCCTTGCGGCACCCCACTAGTTACAGACTGCTAACCTGAGAATGACCCGTTTATTCCTACTCTCTGTTTTCTGTCCGTTAACCAATCCTCTATCCATGCTAATATATTACCCCCAACCCCATGAGCCTTTATCTTGTGTAACAACCTTTTACGTGGCACCTTATCGTATGCCTTTTGAAAATCCAAATATATGGGAAGACCCTAGGCAAGACAGAGGGTCAGAGTGATCTTGGTGTGCAAGTTCACAGATCCCTGAAGGCGGCGGAACAGGTAGATAAGGTCGTAAAGAAGGCATATGGGATACTTGCCTTTATTAGCCGAGGCATAGAATATAAGAGCAAGGAGGTTATGATGGAGTTGTATAAAACACTGGTTAGGCCACAGCTGGAGTACTGTGTGCAGTTCTGGTCGCCACACTACAGGAAGGATGTGATCGCTTTGGAGAGGGTGCAGAGGAGATTCACCAGGATGTTACCAGGGCTGGAGCGCTTCAGCTATGAAGAGAGACTGGGAAGATTGGGTTTGTTTTCCTTGGAGCAGAGGAGGCTGAGGGGGGACATGATTGAGGTGTACAAAATTATGAGGGGCACAGATAGGATGGATACTAAGGAGCTTTTTCCCTTCGTTGAGGGTTCTATAACAAGGGGACATAGATTCAAGGTAAAAGGCGGGAGGTTTAGAGGGGATTTGAGAAAGAACTTTTTCACCCAGAGGGTGGTTGGAGTCTGGAACTCACTGCCTGAAAGGGTTGTGGAGGCAGGAACCCTCACAACATTCAAGAAGCATTTGGATGAGCACTTGAAATGCCATAGCATACAAGGCTACGGACCAAATGCTGGAATATGGGATTAGAGTAGACAGGGCTGATGGCCGGCGCGGACACGATGGGCCGAAGGGCCTCTATCCGTGCTGTATAACTCTATGACTCTATGACTCTATACTACATCCACTGGTTCCCCTTTATCTACCCTGCTGGTTACATCCTCAATAACAGTTGAAAAGCAATGGCAAACATTTAAGGAAATATTTCAATATTCTCAACAAATATACATTCCATTGAGAAATAAAAACTCCACGGGAATAGTGATCCACCCGTGGCTAACTAAAGAAGTTAAGGAGAGTATTAGATTGAAAGAAGAGGCCTATAATGTTGCCAAGAAGAGTAGTGAGCCTGGGGATTGGGAGAGTTTTAGAAACCAACAAAGGACGACCAAAAAATTGATAAAAAGGGAGAAAATAGAATATGGAAGTAAACTAGCAAGAGATATAATAACGGATTGTAAGAGCTTCTACAAGTATGTAAAAAGGAAGAGATTAGCAAAAGTAAACGTGGGTCCTTTAGAGGCTGAGACAGGAGAAATTATAATGGGGAATCAGGAAAAGGCAGATGCGTTAAACAAATATTTTGTATCTGTCTTCACAGTAGAAGACACAAAAAGCATAACAAAAGTAGTGGGGAACCAAAGGGGTAAATGAGAGTGAGGAACTTAAAACAATTAATATCACTAGAGGAAAAATATCACTGGACAAACTAATGGGACTAAAAGCCGACAAATCCCCTGGACCTGATGGCCTACATCCGAGGGTTCTAAAAGAGGTGGCTGCAGAGATAGTGGATGCATTGGTTGTGATCTTCCAAAATTCCCTAGATTCTGGAACGGTCCCAATGGACTGGAAGGTAGCAAATGTTACCCCCGCTGTGCAAGAAAGAAGGGAGAGAGAGAAAACAGGGAACTACAGGCCAGTTAGCCTGACATCGGTCGTTGGGAAAATGCTGGAATCCATTATTAAGGAAGTGGCACTTAGAAAATCATAATATGATTAGGCAGAGTCAACATGGTTTTATGAAAGGGAAATCGTGTTTGACAAATTTATTAGAGTTTATTGAGGATGTAATCAGCAGGTTAAATATAGGGGAACCAGTGGATGTGGTATATTTGGATTTTCAAAAGGCATTCGATAAGGTGCCACATAAAAGGTTGTTACACAAGATAAGGGCTCATGGGGTTGGCGGTAATATATTAGCATGGATAGAGGATTGGTTAACGGACAGAAAACAGAGAGTAGGGATAAACGGGTCATTCTCAGGTTAGCAGTCTGTAACTAGTGGGATGCTGCAAGGATCAGTGCTTGGGCCTCAGCTATTTACAATCTATATTAACATCTTAGATGAGGGGACTGAGTGTAATGTATCCAAGTTTGCTGATGATGCAAAGCTAGGTGGCAAAGCAAGCTGTGAGGAGGACACAAAGAGTCTGCAAAGGGATATAGACAGATTAAGTGAGTGGGCAAGAAGGTGGCAGATGGAGTATAATATGGGAAAATGTGAGGTTATTCACTTTGGTAGGTAGAATAGAAAGACAGAATATTGTTTAAATGGTGAGAAACTATTAAATGTTGGTGTTGAGAGAGACTTGGGTGTCCTCGTACAAGAAACACAAAAAGTTAGTTTGCAGGTACAGCAGGCAATTAGGAAAGCAAATGGCATGTTGGCCTTTATTGCAAGGGGGTTGGAGTACAAGAGTAAGGAAGTCTTACTACAATTGTACAGGGCTTTGGTGAGACCTCACCTGGAGTACTGCGCACTGTTTTGGTCTCCTTATCTAAGGAAGGATAGACTTGCCTTAGAGGCGGTGCAACGAAGGTTCACAAGATTAATTCCTGGGATGAGAGGGTTGTCCTATGAAGAGAGGTTGAGTAGAATGGACCTATGCTCTCTGGAGTTTAGAAGAATAAGAGGTGATCTCATTGAAACATATAAGATTATGAGGGGGCTTGACAGCGTAGATGCTGAGAGGTTGTTTCCCCTGGCTGGAGAGTCTAGAACTAGGGGGCATAGTCTCAGCATAAGGGGTCGGTCATTCAAGACTGAGATGAGGAGGAATTTCTTCACTCAGAGGGTTGTGAATCTTTGGAATTCTGTACCCCAGAGGGCTGTGGATGCTCAGTCGTTGAGTATATTCAAGGCTGAGATCGATAGATTTCTGGACTCTAGGGGAATCAAGGGATATGGGGATCAGGCGGGAAAGTGGAGTTGAGGTCGAAGATCAGCCACGATCTGACTGAATGGCGGAGCAGGCTCGAGGGGCCGAATGGCCTACTCCTGCTCCTATTTTTTATGTTCGCATGAGGCGACCAACATAGTCGCTAACGGTGATTTGATGCTCTTGTGGAAGTGCATGAAGGGATACTTGACCACATTAACTCTTTATTAACTCACATGATAGGATTAGCTACAGCACGCATAGAAGCACAATTGTGTAATTACGTTTGAACCTTGGTATGTTGATAATTAAGCCTAGCACAGCCTGGCCTTCCCTTAAGATAAGGATTGGCTCGGGTAGCTGGTCACTCAAGTAGTGAGCCTGACCCCGAACATCCATAGCCATCTTGTTACCTTGCACGTAGGCCTGAGCAGATGTCAGCTATCTCCTTTCTCCCTGCATTCCTGTTCCTCGTTATCAGTAAGGCTGGAGCCAGTCTCAAGGCTACATGGCCGTTCATCAACCCTATTATTATCATATCCTGTAGTCGGCGACATCCTTGTGGCTCGTCGATTAAACGCACCACCCAGGTATGGTGCTGGACCGTAAAGATCAGGAAAGGCCCAGGTTCATAGAGAATCATACGACACAGAAGGCGACCATTCGGCCCATCATGCCTGTGCCGGCTCTTTGAAAGAGCTATTCAATCAGCCTCACTCCCCCCCCGCTCTTTCCCCAAAGCCCTGCAATTTTCTCCCCTTCAAGTATTTATCCGATTCCCCTTTTGAAAGTCACTATAGAATCTGCTTCCACCGCCCTTTCAGGCAGCGCGTTCCAGATCATCACAACTCGCTGCGTAAAAAAATTTCTCCTCGTCCCCTCCTCCCCACCCCTGCCCTTCTTCCAATGATCTTAAATTCGTTCATTGCCCAGTCCGTACTGTCAGCGACTCTCAGCCAGAGCAGGAGTTTAGGGGACTGCAGTTGGCCTCGGGGCTGCGCATTGAACAAGAGAAACTGGCCAGTATTCACGCTCCTGATGTGGTATCTAGATATCCCTCGAGTATAGAGGATTGAGGTGTTTAAGATGTCTAAAGGAGTTGATAGGGTCGATAGAGAGAAACTATTTCCTCTGGTGGGGGGAGTCCAGAACAAGGGGGGCAGAACCTTAAAATTAGAGCCGGGCCGTTCAGGGGTGATGTCAGGAAGCACTTCTTCACACAAAGGGGAGTGGGAATCTGGAACACTCTCCCCTAAAGCGGTTGAGGATTTGGGTCAATTGAAAATTTCAAAACTGAGACTGATAGATTTTTGTTGGGTGAGGGTATTAAGGGTTACGGAACCAAGGTGGGTCGATGGAGTTAAGATACAGATCAGCCATGATCTAATTGAATGACAGAACAGACTCGAGGGGCTGAATGGCCTCCTCTTGTTCCAGTGATCCCAGCTGGAAAGTTTCTGAGTCTGTCTCTGTGTGTGTATCTGTCTGTGTGTGTGTATCTGTCTCTGTGTGTGTATCTGTCTGTGTGTGTGTGTCTATCTGTGTGTGTGTCGGTCTGTCTGTGTCTCGGTCTGTGTGCGTCTGTCACTGTGTGTGTGTGTATCTATATGTATCTGTCTCTGTCTGCATATGTCTGTCTCTGTGTGTCTATCTCTGTGTGTGTGTGTATCTATGTGTGTCTGTCTCTGTCTGCATATGTCTGATTCTCTCTCTGTGTCGATCTGTGTGTGTGTGTCTATGTGTGTCTGTCTCTGTCTGCATATGTCTGTCTGTCTCTGTGTGTGTGTGTCTATCTATCTGTACGTGTCTGTCTGTGTGTGCATGTGTATGTGTCTTTGAGTGAGAGAGAGAGAGGATTATACCTTATTGTGATGCCCTGAAGGTGGAATAGCTTTCTGGTGCTCCTGATGATAGGCCAATTGTGTGAGGTACCAGAGGTACTGCCTGTAGAACTGTGCCCCAGCAGTACTTTCAGGAGAGGAAGAGAAAAGAGGAGGGAAGCAAAAACAAGAAACGACAATCAAATATTTTATATGATTAGACGAGCCAGGAAACTTTATTCATTACGAATACAGTTTGCAAATATATTTTCTCATCCAGCCAATAATAACGTACAGGGTGGATAAAGGGGAACCAGTGGACGTAGTGTATTTAGACTTCCAGAAGGCATTCGACAAGGTGCCACATAAAAGATTATTGCTCAAGATAAAGAATCACTGGATTGGGGGTAATATTCTGGCATGGGTGGAGGATTGGTTATCTAACAGGAAGCAGAGAGTTGGGATAAATGGTTCATTCTCGGACTGGCAACCAGTAGCCAGTGGTGTTCCGCAGGGGTCGGTGCTGGGTCCCCAACTCTTTACAATCTATATTAACGATTTGGAGGAGGGGACCGAGTGTAACATATCAAAGTTTGCAGATGATACAAAGATGGGAGGGAAAGTAGAGAGTGAGGAGGACATAAAAATCCTACAGGGGGATATAGACAGGCTGGGTGAGTGGGCGGAGATTTGGCAGATGCAATACAATATTGGAAAATGTGAGGTTATGCACTTTGGCAGGAAAAATCAGAGAGCAAGTTATTATCTTAATGGCGAGAAACTGGAAAGTACTGCAGTACAAAGGGATCTGGGGGTCCTAGTGCAAGAAAATCAAAATGTTAGTATGCAGGTGCAGCAGGTGATCAAGAAGGCCAACGGAATGTTGGCTTTTATTGCTAGGGGGATAGAATATAAAAACAGGGAGGTATTGCTGCAGTTATATAAGGTATTGGTGAGACCGCACCTGGAATACTGCATACAGTTTTGGTCTCCATACTTAAGAAAAGACACACTTGCTCTCGAGGCAGTACAAAGAAGGTTCACTCGGTTAATCCCGGGGATGAGGGGGTGGACATATGAGGAGAGGTTGAGTAGATTGGGACTCTACTCATTGGAGTTCAGAAGAATGAGAGGCGATCTTATTGAAACATATAAGATTGTGAAGGGGTTTGATCGGGTGGATGCGGTAAGGATGTTCCCAAGGATGGGTGAAACTAGAACTAGGGGGCATAATCTTAGAATAAGGGGCTGCTCTTTCAAAACTGAGCTGAGGAGAAACTTCTTCACTCAGAGGGTGGTAGGTCTGTGGAATTTGCTGCCCCAGGAAGCTGTGGAAGCTACATCATTAAATAAATTTAAAACAGAAATCGACAGTTTCCTAGAAGTAAAGGGAATTAGGGGTTACGGGGAGCGGGCAGGAAATTGGACATGAATTTAGATTTGAGGTTAGGATCAGATCAGCCATGATCTTATTGAATGGCGGAGCAGGCTCGAGGGGCCGATTGGCCGACTCCTGCTCCTATTTCTTATGTTCTTATAAAACCTACAACAAGCTTTTGTACATATAGGGGTTAAAATCAAATAATATGCATCTGAAGCTGGATTAACATCTTATTGCTTCACATCTTTGATCTTTAGCGTAAGAATATCATCAAATGTTTTTAACTAAACTGGTACAGAACAGTGTACCTAGTGTCCACGAGACAGTCTGAGAGCAGACATTTGTCTTTTATTGTAATCCTGTGTTTGTGCCTGGGAATGCTTTGTGCATGCCTGCTCGAAGTAAGATGAAGACTGTTGGCTTGTAATTTTGCTCATTTCTTGGGGAGGGAAGGGAAGGTGGGGGGGCCTGAAGCCGCTTGCTGATGTCCCATAGAATTTACAGCACTGAAACAGGCCATTTGGCCCAACAGGTCTATTCTGGTGTTTACGCTCCACGTGAGTCTCCTCCCACCCCTCTTCATCTCACCCTATCAGCGTATCCTTCTATTCCTTTCTCCCTCATGTGTTTATCCAGCTTCCCCTTTAAATGCATCTACACTATTCACCTCAACTACTCCTTGTGGGAGCGAGTTCCACATTCTCACCACTCTCTGGGGAAAGAAGTTTCTCCCGAATTCCTTATTAACGACTATCTTTTGTTTACGGCCCCCAGTAACAAGGAACTAGCAGCCGCCACTGCATATTGGTGAATTGTGGGCCAGGTTCCTCGCTGCTGTTATATACTCAGAAGATTTCGGCCGATGCCTCGGTTTCCCTCGGTTCGATTCCAGCCTGGGCCAGCCCCACTCACTCTTGGCCCGCTGATGTCGCGTCGGGAGTTTTTCCAACTGACGCCGTTTATCTGTAAATCTGATCCACTGGAAGCAACAGCGACAGTGACGTGCTCGAGGTTTGTAGAGGGCAGCACTTCCACAGTTGTCAAAACACGGCACTTCCTACATGAGGCAGCGGAGCTGGATCCCGGGGATAACTAATTGCTGGGCGACAGCCAACATCAGTATTGGTTTCTGCTGATGTTGCAAAAACTGCCTTTGCGACGCACGATATCAACAGAACAAAGCCTCCTCTCCTGGGTGGTCCTGATTCCGATCCCACTGCAGAATTGCAGGGTTATGCTGTGGTGCTCTCTCATTGCTCCTCTTACATGGGAATGTGGGAGGGGGCCATCCAGTCCCACAAGCCTGTCTTCCCCATTCAGTTAGATCATGACTGATCTGCAGCTCAATGCTACTTATCAGCCTTTGTTCCATAATCCCTCGACACCCTTACCTAACAAAAATCTGTCGATCTCAGTCTTGAAAGCTCCAAGTGATCGACAGCCTTTTTGGGGGAAGAGAGTTCCAGATTCCCACTACCCTTTGTGTGAAAAAGCGCTCCCTGATTTCATTAATAGACGGCCTGACTCTAATTTTCAGATTGTGTCCCCCCATGTAGAGGCATGAACCCGAAGTGAAAATGATTAGAGAAATGTGTCTTCATACAGAGAACATAAGAAATAGGAGCAGGAGTAGGCCACACGGCCCCTCGAGCCTGCTCCGCCATTCAATCATGGCTGATCTTCGACCTCAACTCCACTTTCCCGCCCGATCCCCATATCCCTTGATTCCCCTAGAGTCCAAAAATCTATCCACCTCAATCTTGAATATACTCGACGACTGAGCATCCACAGCCCTCTGGGGTAGAGAATTCCAAAGATTCACAACCCTCTGTGTGAAGAAATTTCTCCTCGTCTCAGTCTTGAATGGCCGACCCCTTATCCTGAGACTATGCCCCCTAGTTCTAGACTCTCCAGCCAGGGGAAACAGCCTCTCAGCATCTACCCTGTCAAGCCCCTAATATGTTTCAACAAGATCACCTCTCATTCTTCTAAATTCCAGAGAGTATAGGCCCATTCTACACAACCTCTCTTCATAGGACAACCCTCTCATCCCAGGAATTAATCTAGTGAACCTTCGTTGCACCGCCTGCAAGGCAAGTTTATCCTTCCTTAGATAAGGAGACCAAAACTGTACACAGTACTCCAGGTGTGGTCTCACTAAAGCCCTGTACAGCTGTAGTAGGACTTCCTTACTCTTGTACTCCAACCCCCTTGCAATAAAAGCCAACATGCTATTTGCTTCCTAATTGCCTGCTGTACCTGCTTACTAACTTTTTGTGTTTCTTGTATGAGGACGGTTGGAATCATACAAAGGTTACAGCACGGAAGGAGGCCGTTCGGCCCATCAAGTCCGTGCCGGCTCTATGCAAGAGCAATCCAGCCAGTCCCGCTCCCACGCCCTATCCACGTAGCCCTGCAAATTTTTTTCCTTTCGAGTACTTATCCAGTTCCCCTTTGAAGGCCAAGATTGAATCTGCCTCCACCACCCCCTCGGGCAGTGCATTCCAGATCCTAACCACTCGCTGTGTAAAAAAGTTTTTCCTCATGTCACCTTTGGTTCTTTTGCCAATCACCTTAAATCTATGTCCTCTGGTTCTTGACCCTTCCGCCAATGGGAACAGTTTCTCTCTCTCTATTCTTTCTAGACCCTTCATGATTTTGAACAC
Organism: Heptranchias perlo; assembly: GCF_035084215.1. Taxonomy (NCBI): domain Eukaryota; kingdom Metazoa; phylum Chordata; class Chondrichthyes; order Hexanchiformes; family Hexanchidae; genus Heptranchias; species Heptranchias perlo. The sequence continues at coordinate 70,781,275 of NC_090336.1, read as the reverse complement.
CTCGATCAAATTTCCTCGCAACCGTCTCTGTTCCAAGGAGAACAACCCCAGCTTCTCCAGTCTATCCACTAAAGTCCCTCATCCCTGGAATCGTTCTAGTAAATCTCTTCTGCGCCCTCTTTAAGGCCTTCATATCTTTCCTGAAGTGCGTTGCCCAGAACTGGACACAAAGCTCCAGTTGTGGCCGAACCAGTGTTTTATAAAGGTTCATCATGACTTCCATACTTTTGTACTCTATGCCTCTATTGATAAAGCCCAGGATCCCGTATGCTTTTTTAACCACTTTCTCAACCTGTCCTGCCACCTTCAACGATTTGTGCACATATACCCCCAGATCTCTCTGCTCCTGTACCCCTTTTAGAGCTGGGCCCTCTAGTTTATATTGCCTCTCCTCGTTCTTCCTACCAAAACGTATCACTTCACATTTTTCTGCGTTAAATTTCATGCTGAATTTAAATCTGAGACAGATAGGGTGGTTGGAGTCTGGAACTCACTGTCTGAAAGGGTTGTGGAGGCAGGAACCCTCACAACATTCAAGAAGCATTTGGATGAGCACTTGAAATGCCATAGCATACAAGGCTACGGACCAAATGCTGGAATATGGGATTAGAGTAGACAGGGCTGATGGCCGGCGCAGACACGATGGACCGAAGGGCCTCTATCCGTGCTGTATAACTCTATGACTCTATGACTCTATAGCTTTTTGGCAACCAAAGGTATTAAGGGATATGGGCCAAAGGCAGGTACATGGAGTTAGATCACAGATCAGCCATGATCTTATCAAATGGCGGAGCAGGCAGGAGGGGCTGAATGGCCTGCTCCTGTTCCTATGCTCCTATCTGCCACGTGCCCGCCCATTCCACCAGCCTCTCGAAGCCTATCACTGTCCTCCTCACTGTTTACGACCCTGCCAAGTTAGAGGGTGGTTAGAATGTGGAGTTTTCAAAAAAGAAAGCACAGTCGAAGGGTATGGAGAGGGAACAAGAGAACCTGGTGAATTCCATGGGCACAGAAGCGACAGGTCGAGGGGGCTGTAGGTGCTGGTCCTTGTGGGAAGGAGGGACCTCTCTGTTGAAAGAGGGTGCTTGCAAGTGAGAGCTCCTGAAGAGGGAGAAGAAAAAATTGAGAGCATCTTTTTTTCACTCAGCTTGTACGTGGACATCTTATAGAATCAGAGAAGGAGGCCATTTGGCCCATCGTGCCTGAGCTGGCTTTTTGAAAGAGCTATCCAAATAGTCCTTCTCCTCCACTCTTTCCCCATAGCCCTGGAAATTTTTTCTTTTCAAGTATACAGTCAATTATGTACATCATATACATATATATGTGTACGACAACTTGCATTTATATAGCGCCTTTAACGTAGTAAAACGTCCCAAGGCTCTTCACAGGAGCGATCACCAAACAAAATTTGACACCGAGCCACGTAAGGAGACATCAGAACAGGTGACCAAAAGCTTGGTCAAAGCGGTAGGTTTTTAAGGAGTGACTTAAAGGAGAGAGAGAGAGAGAGAGAGGCGGAGAGGTTTAGGGAGGGAATTCCAGAGCTTAGGGCCCAGGCAGCTGAAGGCACGGCCGCCAATGGTGGAGCGATGAAAATCGGGTACGCTCAAGAGGCCGGAATTGGAGGAGCGCAGAGATCTCACGTCTTTAATTGTCTGAAGTGCTTCCACGGAAGCGAAAAAGTTTTTGAGTACGGCTATTTTATAAACACTTGTCCGTTAAGTCTTGACCTGAGGTTGATTTATTACTCCCGTTTAAACTGTTTCCAGAGTTTCTGCAGCTCCACTAACGCAGAACTTGATCATGAGGTTGCATTGCAGGCCGACCTAGAAAGACCTACAATATATCACTGAATTCGATTAGCATTTTAGGATTAATGTCATGTTTAAGGTGAGAGGGGAGAGATACAAAAGGGTCCAGAGGGGCAATTTTTCCACTCAAAGGGTGGTGAGTGTCTGGAACGAGCTGCCAGAGGCAGTAGTAGAGGCGGGTACAATTTTGTCTTTTAAAAAGCATTTGGACAGTTACATGGGTAAGATGGGTATCGAGGGATATGGGCCAAGTGCAGGCAATTGGGACTAGCTTAGTGGTATAAACTGGGCGACATGGACATGTTGGGCCGAAGGGCCTGTTTCCATGTTGTAAACTTCTATGATTCTATGTTTAATAATTATCAAGGCGATTGTACGAAGCTTTGTGCCGGGAGTGCGGCACTGCCTGCAAATATCACGCTCCCCGTGATTGTCCCGTCTGTTAATGCTCACTTCATTTCCTTCACCGTCGCTGGGTCAAAATCCTGGAATTCCCGATCCAGCAGCACCTTCACCACGCGGACTGCGGCGGTTCAAGGGGAAGGCCCGCCCCCACCTTCTCAAGGGGCAACTCGGGATGGGCACTAAATGCCGGCCTCGCCAGCGGCGCCCACATCCCGAGAATGAATAACATTAAAAAAAGGCATTTGCCGCTGTGAGCTCCCGGAGGGTGTTGCTCCGCACCGGGTGAGCTGCATCGTACAATCTCGCATTGCGTGCTGCTCCCACTCACCCAGCCACGCTCGCCCACTTTCTATTTTTGCCTGCACAAAAAACCGCTTCGACAGACAGCTGGGAGCAACCAGTCAGGTTTGAGGGAATCGTGTTGCCGAACACGAAAGAATGAACTTGCATTTATATAGCGCCTTTCACGACCTCAGGACGTCCACTAAGTGCTTCACAGCCACTTTTGAAGTGCAGTTAGCGACTGCTGCGATGCGGGAAACGCAGCAGCCAATTTGCGCACAGCAAGGTCCCACAAACAGCAATGTGTGAATGACCAGATAGTCTGTCTTTTAGTGACGTTGGTTGAGGGATAAATATTGGCCAGGACCCCGGGGAGAACTCCCCCGCTCTTTTTCGAATAGCGGCCGTGGGATCTTTTACGTCCACCTGAGAGGGCAGACGGGGCCTCGGTTTAACGTCTCATCCAAAGGACAGCACCTCCGACGGTGCAGCACTCCCTCAGTTCCTGCACTGGGAGTGTCGGCCTGGATTACCTGCTCAAGTCTCTGGAGTGGGACTTCTGACTGAGAGGCGAGAGTGAGACCCACTGAGCCACGGATGACACTTTAGAGGAGAGAAGGAAGATTATTTTAATTTTGCTTAAAATATTATTAACGAAAACAATCCTTTTCCCCCCCCCCTCCCCCCTCCTCTCTAGGTATCAATGTAATATTCAGCACAGGCCTGTGTATCCTACAGCTTTTGGAACCTCGGCTGCTCAATATGATGGACGTCTCCCTGCTCCTTCCCACCCTTCTCCGGATCCCCGTTGACGTGTACGTACAACTCTACCTTCATAGAATCATGCGGCGCAGAAGGAGGCCGTTCGGCCCATTGTGCCTGCGCCGGCTCTTTGAAAGAGCTCTCCAATTAGCCCCATGACCCTGCTCTTTTCCCCCGTAGCCCTTTACAAGTATTTATCCAGTTCCCTTCTGAAGGCTGCCATCGAATTTGCTTCCACCGCCCTTTCAGGCAGCGCGTCCCAGATCATCACAACGCGCTGCGTAACAAAAAAAATTCTCAGCGTCATCCCCCCCACCCCCCCCCCCGGTCCATTTGCCAATTGCGTTCAGATTGCCTAAACTGTACGCGGTGCAGCTCGTTTGTCGAGATGCACGCACGGTAGCGCAGTGTTTACCTGACCCACAGGCTGCGAGTTCACAATACCCCCCGCAGCGGCAAGCCGCGCATTGAATTCAATCAAATCGGGTCAATTTGTGCGCTGGTAGCTAATAGTGACGGTGAACCTGTCATTTGGACACTTAAAGACCCAACTGGTTCGCCAAAGGAAAGAGGAACTGCCACTGCTTCACTGTCACTGCCTACCAGTGAGTCCTGTCCCACGCGACATGACTGACTCCTAATGCCCTCTGAAGCGGGACCAATTCTCTGGGCACCTGGGGATGGGCAATAAAAGCAGCTTTGCCAGCATCACCCACACCCCGAGAATGAATTTTTTTTTAAAAATGGCAGTATGCAGTGACCCCACTATTCACGGCCAGAATGGAAATGATTGGGAAATTTACCCCGTCAATCGCGCCTGGAGACCGCACCGCTGTAAGTGACTGGGATTGATCTCACGCGCATAATTTGCATTATGTAGCTAGCGTCAATTTGTTAATGCAACTATTCCCCCACTATCACTGCATTTCGCTGGAGAAATAATCCTGCTTTTATCGGGAGACTTTGCTGTAGTTTCGTTCGTGTGTTCTGTTGCTGCAGTTCGTGGAGACTCTTTTTAAATAGACTCTGTTTGCTGTGAGTCCTGCCATAAGTCCCGCCCCACCTCCAGCTCATTGGCTGACACAGTGGTGTCAGTTCTCACTCCGTCTAAAAGAGCCACCTTCAGGTTGCTGAGGTTGTACATGGTCATAGAGTCATAGAGTTATACAGCACGGATAGAGGCCCTTCGGCCCATCGTGTCCACGCCGGCCATCAGCCCTGTCTACTCTAATCCCATATTCCAGCATTTGGTCCGTAGCCTTGTATGCTATGGCATTTCAAGTGCTCATCCAAATGCTTCTTGAATGTTGTGAGGGTTCCTGCCTCCACAACCCTTTCAGGCAGTGAGTTCCAGACTCCAACCACCCTCTGGGTGAAAAAGTTCTTTCTCAAATCCCCTCTAAACCTCCCGCCTTTTAACTTGAATCTATGCCCCCTTGTTATAGAACCCTCAACGAAGGGAAAAAGCTCCTTAGTATCCATCCTATCTGTGCCCCGCATAATTTTGTACACCTCAATCATGTCCCCCCTCAGCCTCCTCTGCTCCAAGGAAAACAAACCCAATCTTCCCAGTCTCTCTTCATAGCTGAAGCGCTCCAGCCCTGGTAACATCCTGGTGAATCTCCTCTGCACCCTCTCCAAAGCGATCACATCCTTCCTGTAGTGTGGCGACCAGAACTGCACACAGTACTCCAGCTGTGGCCTAACCAGTGTTTTATACAGCTCCATCATAACCTCCTTGCTCTTATATTCTATGCCTCGGCTAATAAAGGCAAGTATCCCATATGCCTTCTTTACCACCTTATCTACCTGTTCCGCCGCCTTCAGGGATCTGTGAACTTGCACACCAAGATCCCTCTGCTTGCCTAGGGTCCTCCCATTCATTGTGTATTCCCTTGCCTTGTTAGTCCCTCCAAAGTGCATCACCTCGCACTTTTCCGGGTTAAATTCCATTTGCCACTGTTCCGTCCATCTGACCAACCCATCTATATCGTCCTGCAGACTGAGGCTATCCTCCTCACTGTTCGTAAATATGTTTCCTCTACAAAGTCAAATAATCAAAATTACAGGGCAGACTTAGTGCCACTGTCTTCCGGTGACTCAGCGGGTAGCACCCTCGCCTCTGAGACAGAAGGTCATGGGTTCAAGTCCCACTCCTGAGACTTGCGCATAATCCAGGCCAACACTCCCAGTACAGTACTGAGGGAGTGCTGCACTGGGAGCGTTGGCCTGTCTTTCAGGTGAGATGTTAAACCGAGGCCCCGTCTGCCCTCTCAAGAGGATGTAAAAGATCCCACGGCCACTACTTCGAAGAAGAGCAGCGGAGTTCTCCCCCGTGTCCTGGGCCAATATTTATCCCTGAACCAACAGCACTAAAACAGATGATCTGGTCATTTATCTCGTTGCTGTTTGTGGGGCCTTGCTGTGCACAAATTGACTGCCGAGATTCCTACATTACAACAGGTGACTACAATTCAAAAGGTACTTCATTGGCTGTGAAGCTTTGGGACGTCCTGAGGGGTAATTTAAAACCACGAGATTCCAGCTGGGACCTAGATGCACATCAGAAATCTCCAACTGTTAATTTCTGGCTCACCGTCCTTTTTTTAAAATTCATTCTCAGGATGCGGGCGTCGCTGGCGAGGCCGGCATTTATTGCCCACCCCTAATTGCCCCTTGAGAAGGTGGTGGTGAGCCGCCTTCTTGAACCGCTGCAGTCCCTATGGTTACTGCCTGTCGGGGTGATAAATGCTGTCCTTTCCCAGTGACCTTCACACACCGAGAACAAACAATATATTATTTTTCTTGAAAACACAGTTGAAGCAACATCTGCCTGAACCTCCAGCAGTCGAAACTCTCCATCAGCAACTCGACATCGGAAAATCCCACCTCGCACCCGGGACCAAAACGAAAGCTCCTCGCCCTGGGGAGCAACACTGTCAGCGTCCCGACAATGCCCACAACGCCAGATGTTTCCTTCCAGCAACTGCGCTTAATAATGTTGTTTTTGTTTTATACGCATTGTCGACAGTGGATCATTCTTGGCCGGCTGGGAGTGCGGGTTTTACTGAACGGTTTTAGTTGCCAAAAGTTGTTTCTTATTAACCGGGATTTTAGCTACAGGCTTCTGTTAACAGGACCTGCACTGATGACGGATGAAAAATTTCCATTGAGGATTATTGTGCCCTCATACTCCCCAGTTAACTATGATGTCGCTTCAACCGTGTTTTTAAAAAGAAATACACTGGAGGTTCACTCGGTTAATCCCGGGGATGAGGGGGTGGAAATATGAGGAGAGGTTGAGCAGATTGGGACTCTACTCATTGGAGTTCAGAAGAATGAGAGGCGATCTTATTGAAACATATAAGATTGTGAAGGGGCTTGATCGGGTGGATGCGGTAAGGATGTTCCCAAGGATGGGTGAAACTAGAACTAGGGGGGCATAATCTTAGAATAAGGGGCTGACCTTTCAAAACTGAGATGAGGAGAAACTTCTTCACTCAGAGGGTAGTAGGTCTGTGGAATTTGCTGCCCCAGGAAGCTGTGGAAGCTGCATCATTAAATAAATTTAAAACAGAAATAGACAGTTTCCTAGAAGTAAAGGGAATTAGGGGTTACGGGGAGCGGGCAGGAAATTGGACATGAATTTAGATTTGAGGTTAGGATCAGATCAGCCATGATCTTATTGAATGGCGGAGCAGGCTCGAGGGGCCGATTGGCCTACTCCTGCTCCTATTTCTTATGTTCTTATGTACCAGATTTTGATTTTGCTGTTTTGCTTTCAGTATGGATATCATGTTTTTTTCATATATAATATCTATATATATATATATATATACGCATATGCATATAATCACATGCACATATATATAGTCACATACATATATGCACACAAATATATACTTACACACATATATATTCACATACACACTTATATGTTTATACACTCACACACATATATATATATATATACTCACAAGTATATATATACTCACACATATATATATATACATTCACACACACATATAAGACCATAAGAGATAGGAACAGGAGTAGGCCATTCGGCCCCTCGGGCCTGCTCCGCCATTCAATGAGATCATGGCTGATCTGATTTTTACCTCAGCTCCACTTTCCCGCCCTTTCCCCATATCCTTTGACTCCATCACTGATCAAAATTTTGTCTAACTCAGCCTTGAATGTATTCAATGACTCGGCCTCCACAGCTTTTTGGGGTAAAGAATTCCAAAGATTCACCACCCTCTGGGAGAAGAAATTCCTCCTCATTTCCGTCTTAAATGGGCGACCCCTTATTCTGAGACTGCGCCCCCTAGTTTTAGATTCCCCCATGAGGAGTAACATCCTCTCAGCATCTACCCTATCGAGTCCCCTCAGAATCTTGTATGTTTCAATAAGGTCTCCTCTCATTCTTCTAAACTCCAATGAGTATAGACCCAACCTGTTCAATCTTTCCTCATAAGACAACCCTTCCATACCCGGAATCAACCTAGTGAACCTTCTCTGAACTGCCTCCAATGCAAGTATGTCCTTCCTTAAATAAGGGCACCAGAACTGTATGCAGTACTCCAGGTGTGGTCTCACCAGCACCCTGTACAGTTGTAGCATGACTTCCCTGCTTTTATACTCCATCCCTCTAGAAATAAAGGCCAATATTCTGTTTGCCTTCCGGATTACCTGCTGCACCTGTATGTTGACTTTTTGTGTTTCATGTACGAAGACACCCAGATCCCTCTGTACCGCAGCATTTTGTAGTTTTTCTCCATTCAAATAATATTTTGCTTTTTTTAATTTTGCCTCCCAAAGTGGATGACTTCACATTTTCCCACATTATATTCCATCTGCCAAATTTTTGCCCATTCCCTTACCCTGTCAATATCCCTCTGCAGACACTTTATGTCCTCATCTCAACTTGCTTTTCCACCTATCTTTGTATCATCAGCAAATTTGGCCACAAGACACTCTGTTCCTTCATTGATATATATTGTAAATCGTTGAGGCCCCAGCACTGAGCCCTGCGGCACCCCACTAGTTACAGATCGCCATTTTGAAAATGACCCATTTATCCCGACTCTTTGTTTTCTGTTAGTTAGCCAATCCTCTCTCCATGCCAGTATATTACCCCCAACACCATGAGCTCTTATCTTGTGCAGTAATCTTTTATGTGGCACCTTATCGAATGCCATTTTGAAATCCAAATATACTGCATCCATTGGTTCCCTTTTATCCACCATGCCCGTTACTTCCTCAAAGAGCTCTAATAAATTTGTCAGACATGATTTCCCCTTTATAAAACCATGTTGACTCTCCTTGATTGTATTATGAGCCTCCAAATGTCCTGCTGCTACTTCCTTAATAATGGATTCTAGCATTTTCCCAATGACAGATGTTAGGCTAACTGGTCTATAGCTACCTGCTTTCTGTCTCACTCCCTTCTTGAATAGGGGTGTTACGTTTGCGGTTTTCCAATCCGCTGGGACCTTTCCAGAATCTAGTGAATTCTGGAAGATTACAACCATTGCATCGACTATCTCTGTAGCCGCTTCCTTTAAGACCCTCGGATGCAAGCCATCAGGTCCAGGGGGCTTGTCAGCCTTTAGAATATATATATATATATATACTCACACAGATATATATAATTGCACACACACATATACTCACACACACGCACACACATATACACACACACAAATATATATATACTCACACATATATATATAATTGCACACACATATATACTCACACACATGCACACACATATACACACACACACACATATACACACACACAAATATATATATACTCACACATATATATATAATTGCACACACATATATACTCACACACATGCACACACATATACACACACACAAATATATATATACTCACACATAAATATATAATTGCACACACATATATACTCACACACATGCACACACATATACACACACACAAATATATATATACTCACACATAAATATATAATTGCACACACACATATACTCACACACACGCACACACATATATACACACACACACACAAATATATATATACTCACACATATATATATAATTGCACACACATATATACTCACACACATGCACACACATATACACACACACAAATATATATATACTCACACATAAATATATAATTGCACACACACATATACTCACACACACGCACACACATATATACACACACACACAAATATATATATACTCACACATATATATATAATTGCACACACATATATACTCACACACATGCACACACATGCACACACACACAAATATATATATACTCACACATATACACACACTCACACATATACTCACACGTGTATATATATATATATATATACTCACGTATATATATATATACATTCACACACATATATATACTTGCACACATATACACTCACACACATATATATATATATATACTCACATACACACATATTCACACATATATATACTCACATATATATGCACACACAGATATATATTTACACACATATATGCTCACACACACATATACACTCATACATATATATACTCATGCATATATATACACATACACACACATATATACTCACATACACATACACACACATATATGTACATTTACACACATATATAAACATGCACACACATTTATGCTCATGCACACACACACATATATATATATATATATATATACACACACATACACAATATATATAAATGTACAAAATATAGTTTTATTTTCTTTTGGCATTTTGCCTCCTGCATTTTCTTCTGGGCAATGATTTTTCATTTGGAAAGGCCCCCAACGAACATTTAATCAGTTGTGACCGAGTGCCAAAACAAACCCATGGATAGGAGGAGTCACGGAGCTGCTGTAGACATTGGGAGGTGGACAAGCAACAAGGCTTCAAAGCGGTTTGATGGTTTTGGCGCACTCCCAAGTCCAACTGTTTTCTGAGCCGTGTGTGTGTGTGGAACGATGGTGAGACAAAGGACAGCTGGACCTTGGAATCTCAAACCGAAACCTGAAAGGATTCAGCCAGCGCCCCTTGCACCTGGTCTCTCTGCGAATCTCAAGCACAAACGCTAAATTATGACGTGTTGGACTCGCAGCAAGAATGCACTTTTGTAACCTAAACTTTCCAACCACTTTTGCCTCGTGATGATTTTTGTTGATATTCTGCAATCCCAGGCCATTTAAAGAAAGAATGGAAGGAAGGAAGGAACATAAGAAATAGGAGCAGGAGTAGGCCAATCGGCCCCTCGAGCCTGCTCCGCCATTCAATAAGATCATGGCTGATCTGATCCTAACCTCAAATCTAAATTCATGTCCAATTTCCTTCCCGCTCCCCGTAACCCCTAATTCCCTTTACTTCTAGGAAACTGTCTATTTCTGTTTTAAATTTATTTAATGATGTAGCTTCCTGGGGCAGCAAATTCCACAGACCTACTACCCTCTGAGTGAAGAAGTTCCTCCTCATCTCAGTTTTGAAAGAGCAGCCCCTTATTCTAAGATTATGCCCCCGAGTTCTAGTTTCACCCATCCTTGGGAACATCCTTACCGCATCCACCCGATCAAGCTCCTTCACAATCTTATATGTTTCAATAAGATCGCCTCTCATTCTTCTGAACTCCAATGAGTAGAGTCCCAATCTACTCAACCTCTCCTCATATGTCCGCCCCCTCATCCCCGGGATTAACCGAGTGAACCTTCTTTGTACAGCGAGGTTCTACGCTAAAAAGATCTATTCTTGTTGACTCGGGTAATTTTAGAAAGGTTTATGAACCAAAATGCACTTTGTCGCTACTGACAATCACTGGATGACCTGTCACTGCTTCATTTGATAAACCCAGGTAATTGTGACTGCTCCTCGAGCTTGCATGAAAGAAAAAAGAAAGAACTTGCATTTATATAGCGCCTTTCACATCCTCAGGACGCCCCAGGGCGCTTTACAGCTATTCAACGACATTTTGAAGTATAGTCACTGTGGAGCATTTCTTTTTATTGCAATGCTCTATCTATCATATATTAAAAATCTTACGTCTGCCTCCACTTCCCATTCCAGAGAAACGTAGATCAGTAGGAGCAAGAGTTGGCCATTCGGCCCTTCGGGCCTTGTTCCGCCATTCAAAATGATCATGGCTGATTGTCTAACTCAGTGCCCTGTTCCCGCTTTTTCCCCATATCCCTTGATCCCTTTAGCATTAAGAAATATATCGATCTCCTTCTTGAATACATCTAATGACTTGGCCTCCACTGCCTTCTGTGGTAGAGAATTCCGCAGGTTCGCCACCCTCTGAGTGAAGAAATTTCTCCTCATCTCGGTTCCAAATGGCATACCCCGTATCCCGAGACTGTGACCCCCTGGTTCTGGATTCCCCAGCCATCGGGAACATCCTCCCTGTATCTAGTCTGTCTAGTCCTGTTAGAATTTTATATGTTTCGATGAGATCACCTCTCATTCTTCTAAACTTGAATGAATATAGGCCTAGTCGACCCAATCTCTCCTCATACGTCAGTCCTGCCATCCCAGGAATCAGTCTGGTAAACCTTCGTTGCACTCCCACCATGGCAAGGACATCATTCCTCAGATAAGGAGACCAAAACTGCACACAATACTCCAGATGTGGTCCTACCAAGGCCCTGTATAACTGCAGTAAGACATCCCTGCTCCTGTACTCAAATCCTCTTGCAATGAAGGCCAACATACCATTCGCCTTCCTAACTGCTTGCTGCACCTGAATGCTCACTTTCAGCGACTGGTGTACAAGGACACCGAGGTCTCATTGCACCTCCCCATTTCCCAATCTATCACCATTCAGATAATAATCTGCCTTTCTGTTTTTACAACCAAAGTGGATAACCTCACATTTATCCACGTTATACTGCATCTGCCATGTTCCTGCCCACTCACCCAACTTGTCTAAATCATATTGGAGGCTCTTTTTTTTATTCGTTCATGGGATGTGGGCGTTGCTGGTGAGTCCAGCATTTATTGCCCGTCCCTAATTGCCCTTGAGAAGGTGGTGGTGAGCCGCCTTCTTGAAACGCTGCAGTCCGTGTGGTGAAGGTTCTCCCACAGTGCTGTTAGGAAGGGAGTTCCAGGATTTTGACCCAGCGACGATGAAGGAACGGCCGATATATGTCCAAGTCGGGATGGTGTGTGACTTGGAGGGGAACGTGCAGGTGGTGTTGTGCCCATGCACCTGCTGCCCTTGTCTTTCGAGGTGGTAGAGGTCGTGGGTTTGAGAGGTGCTGTCGAAGAAGCCTTGGCGAGTTGCTGCAGTGCATCCTGTGGATGGTACACACTGCAGCCACAGTGCACCGGTGGTGAAGGGAGTGAATGTTTAGGGTGGTGGATGGGGTGCCAATCAAGCGGGCTGCTTTGTCCTGGATGGTGTCAAGCTTCTTGCATGTTGTTGGAGCTGCACTCATCCAGGCGAGTGGGGAGAATTCCATCACACTCCTGATTTGTGCCTTGTAGATAGTAGAAAGGCTTTGGGGAGTCAGGAGGTGAGTCACTCGCCTCAGAATAGCCAGCCTCTGACCTGCTTTTGTAGCCACAGTATTTATATGGCTGGTCCAGTTAAGTTTCTGGCCAATGGTGACCTCCAGGATGTTGATGGTGGGGGATTCGGCGATGGTAATGCCGTTGAATGTCAAGGGCAGGTGGTTAGACTCTCACTTGTTGGAGATGGTCATTGCCTGGCACTTGTCTGGCGCAAATGTTACTTGCCACTTGTCAGCCCAAGCCTGGATGTTGTCCAGGTCTTGCTGCATGCGGGCTCGGACTACTTCATTATCTGAGGGGTTGCGAATGGAACTGAACACTGTGCAATCATCAGCGAACATCCCCATTTCTGACCTTATGATGGAGGGAAGGTCATTGATGAAGCAGCTGAAGATGGTTGGGCCAAGGACACTGCCCTGAGGAACTCCTGCAGCAATGTCCTGGGGATGAGATGATTGGCCTCCAACAACCACTACCATCTTCCTTTGTGCTAGGTATGACTCCAGCCACTGGAGAGTTTTCCCCCTGATTCCCATTGACTTCAATTTTACTAGGGCTCCTTGGTGCCACACTCGGTCAAATGCTGCCTTGATGTCAAGGGCAGTCACTCTCACCTCACCTCTGGAATTCAGCTCTTTTGTCCATGTTTGGACCAAGGCTGTAATGAGGTCTGGAGCCGAGTGATCCTGGCGGAACCCAAACTGAGCATCGGTGAGCAGGTTATTGGTGAGTAAGTGCCGCTTGATAGCACTGTCGACGACACCTTCCATCACTTTGCTGATGATTGAGAGTAGGCTAATGTGGCGGTAATTGGCTGGATTGGATTTGTCCTGCTTTTTGTGGACAGGACATACCTGGGCAATTTTCCACATTGTCGGGTAGATGCCAGTGTTGTAGCTGTACTGGAACAGTTTGGCTAGAGGCGCAGCTAGTTCTGGAGCACCAGTCTTCAGCACTGCAGCCGGGATGTTTTCAGGGCCCATTGCCTTTGTTTTATCCAGTGCACTCAGCCGTTTCTTGATATCACGTGGAGTGAATCGAATTGGCTGAAGACTAGCTTCTGTGATGGTGGGGATATCGAGAGGAGGCTGAGATAGATCATCCACTCGGCACTTCTGGCTGAAGATGGTTGCAAACGCTTCAGCCTTGTCTTTTGCACTCACGTGCTGGACTCCACTATCATTGAGGATGGGGATGTTTACAGAGCCTCCTCCTCCTGTTAGTTGTTTAATTGTCCACCACCATTCACGACTGGATGTGGCAGGACTGCAGATCTTTGATCTGATCCGTTGGTTGTGGAATCGCTTAGCTCTGTCTATAGCATGTTGCTTCCGCTGTTTAGCATTCATGTAGTCCTGAGTTGTAGCTTCACCAGGTTGGCACCTCATTTTTAGGTACGCCTGGTGCTGCTCCTGGCATGCTCTTCTACACTCCTCATTGAACCAGGGTTGATCCCCTGGCTTGTTGGTAATGGTAGAGTGAGGAATATGCCGGGCCATGAGGTTTCAGATTGTGCTGGAATACAATTCTGCTGCTGCTGATGGCCCACAGCGCCTCATGGATGCCCAGTTTTGAGCTGCTAGATCTCTTCTGAATCTATTTCATTTAGCACGGTGGTAGTGCCACACAACATGTTGGATGGTGTCCTCAGTGCGAAGATGGGACTTCATCTCCACGAGGACTGTGCGGTGGTCACTGCTACCAATACTGTCATGGACAGATGCATCTGCGACAGGTAGATTGGTGAGGACGAGGTCAAGTCGGTTTTTCCCTCGTGTTGGTTCGCTCACCACCTGCCGCAGGCCCAGTCTGGCAGCTGTGTCTTTCAGGACTCGGCCAGCTCGGTCAGTAGTGGTGCTACCGAGCCACTCTTGGTGATGGACATTGAAGTCCCCCACCCAAGTCCCCCACTCTTTGTATCCCCCTCACAGCTCACATTCCACCCCAGCTTTGTGTCATCTGCAAACTTGGAAATGTTACATTTAGTTCCCTCATCCAAATCATTGATATATATTGTGAATAGCTGGGGCCCAAGCAATGATCCCTGCGGTACCCCACTAGTCACTGCCTGCCACCCGGAAAAAGACCCGTTTATTCCTACTCTCTGTTTCCTGTCTGTCAACCAATTCTCAATCCATGCCAGTATATTCCCCCAATCCCATCTGCTTTAATTTTGCGCATTAACCACTTGTGTGGGACAGTACTCGCCCCAATTCCAACTGCCCACTATAAATTCCTGCGGCCACATTTATAATGGAATCTGCCTATGTAAATGCGTCACACAGTAGTTATACACTCCTGCCACTGGTGGCACAGTTGCCTCTCCGCTATGTATCTCCCAGCCTGTACTACTTTCTATGCTGCAATCAACTCTTCTTCCCAAATTGCTGTAAGTTTTGTCAGAGTATTATATAAAAATATTATTATAAAATTGTATAAAAAATAAGGACACAACATATGGAAAACTGCGTTTATTGCTAGGGGGATAGAATATAAAAACAGGGAGGTATTGCTGCAGTTATATAAGGTATTGGTGAGACCGCACCTGGAATACTGCATACAGTTTTGGTCTCTATACTTAAGAAAAGACATACTTGCTCTCGAGGCAGTACAAAGAAGGTTCACTCGGTTAATCCCGGGGATGAGGGGGCGGACATATGAGGAGAGGTTGAGTGGATTGGGACTCTACTCATTGGAGTTCAGAAGAATGAGAGGCGATCTTATTGAAACATATAAGATTGTGAAGGGGCTTGATCGGGTGGATGCGGTAAGGATGTTCCCAAGGATGGGTGAAACTAGAACTAGGGGGCATAATCTTAGAATAAGGGGCTGCTCTTTCAAAACTGAGATGAGGAGAAACTTCTTCACTCAGAGGGTGGTAGGTCTGTGGAATTTGCTGCCCCAGGAAGCTGTGGAAGCTACATCATTGAATAAATTTAAAACAGAAATAGACAGTTTCCTAGAAGTAAAGGGAATTAGGGGTTACGGGGAGCGGGCAGGAAATTGGACATGAATTTAGATTTGAGGTTAGGATCAGATCAGCCATGATCTTATTGAATGGCGGAGCAGGCTCGAGGGGCCAATTGGCCTACTCCTGCTCCTATTTCTTATGTTCTTATATGACTTTAAATAAAAACAGAAAATGCTGGAAATACTCAGCAAGTCAGGCAGCATCTGTGGAGAGAGAAACAGAGTTAAGGTTTCAGGTCGAAGACCCTTCGTCAGAACTGGAAGATGTTGAAGATTGAACAGTTTTTAAGCAAATACAGAGTCAGGGAAAGTGGGGGAGGAAAGAACAAAAGGGAAAGTCTGTGATAGGGTGGAGGGCAGGAGTGATTAAATGACAAAAGGGATAATGGTGAAAGGCAAGGAGGGTGGTAATGGGGCAAGTTAAGAAACAATAGATGGGTCCAATGGCAACATCATTCACAGCTCCTCCAGACCTATCTTCTGGTTCTTTACCTGTCCCGTTACCACCCCACTTTCCCTGCCTCTGTACTTGCTTAAAAACAGTTTAATCTTCAACTTCTTCCGGTTCTGACGACGGGTCATCGACCTGAAACCTTAACTCTGTTTCTCTCTCCACGGATGCTGCCTGACTTGTTGAGTATTTCCAGCATTTTCTGTTTTTATTTCAGGTTTCCAGCATCCTCAGTATTTTGCTTTTGATTTCGTATGACTTTAAATTATGTCTACATGTCCTGCAAGCAGTTCGGAAGGCGAATGGTATGTTGGCCTTCATTGCAAGAGGATTTGAGTACAGGGGCAGGGATGTCTTACTGCAGTTATACAGATGTAAGGAATCTTACAACAGCAGGTTATAGTCCAACAGTTTTATTTGAAAATCACAAGCTTTCGGAGGCTTCCTCCTTCGTCACAACTGATGAAGGAGAAAGCCTCCGAAAGCTTGTGATTTTCAAATAAAACTGTTGGACTATAACCTGGTGTTGTAAGATTCCTTACATTTGTCCACCCCAGTCCATCACCGACATCTCCACATCATTGCAGTTATACAGGGCCTTGGTGAGACCACATCTGGAGCATTGTGTGCAGTTTTGGTCTCCTTATCTGAGGAAGGATGTCCTTGCCATGGAGGGAGTGCAACGAAGGTTTACCAGACTGATTCCTGGGATGGCAGGACTGACGTATGAGGAGAGATTGGATCGACTAGGCCTATATTCATTAGAGTTTAGAAGAATGAGAGGTGATCTCATCGAAACATATAAAACTCTAACAGGACCAGACAGACTAGATGCAGGGAGGATGTTCCCGATGGCTGGGGAGTCCAGAACCAGGGGTCACAGTCTCAGGATACGGGGTGTGCCATTTAGAACCGAGATGAGGAGAAATTTCTTCACTCGGAGGGTGGTGAACCTGTGGAGGGGCTTGATCGGGTGGATGCGGTAAGGATGTTCCCAAGGATGGGTGAAACTAGAACTAGGGGGCATAATCTTAGAATAAGGGGCTGCTCCTTCAAAACTGAGATGAGGGGAAACTTTTTCACTCAGAGGGTGGTAGGTCTGTGGAATTTGCTGCCCCAGGAAGCTGTGGAAGCTACATCATTAAATAAATTTAAAACAGAAATAGACAGTTTCCTAGAAGTAAAGGGAATTAGGGGTTACGGGGAGCGGGCAGGAAATTGGAGATGAATTTAGATTTGAGGTTAGGATCAGATCAGCCATGATCTTATTGAATGGCGGAGCAGGCTCGAGGGGCCGACTGGCCGACTCCTGCTCCTATTTCTTATGTTCTTAATTCCTATGTGCCCGAGAGTGGATTGATATTTTCAACTCCATTTACCCGCACTGCAACACTGCGTGACTCTGTGTCAAACTTACAATTCTGAAAATATACGGCTCGCGGTAGAAATTAGAAAAAAAATATGAATTTTTGCATCTGTAGGGTACGTAACTCCCGCGGCCAATAACTGTCTAAGGGGGATGGAGTATAAAAGCAGGGAAGTCATGCTACAACTGTACAGGGTGCTGGTGAGACCACAGCTGGAGTACTGCGTACAGTTCTGGTGCCCTTATTTAAGGAAGGAGATACTTGCATTGGAGGCAGTTCAGAGAAGGTTCACTAGGTTGATCCCGGGTATGGAAGGGTTGTCTTATGAGGAAAGATTGAACAGGTTGGGTCTATACTCATTGGAGTTTAGAAGAATCATAGAATCATAGAAGTTACAACATGGAAACAGGCCCTTCGGCCCAACATGTCCATGTCGCCCAGTTTATACCACTAAGCTAGTCCCAATTGCCTGCACTTGGCCCATATCCCTCTATACCCATCTTACCCATGTAACTGTCCAAATGCTTTTTAAAAGACAAAATTGTACCCGCCTCTACTACTGCCTCTGGCAGCTCGTTCCAGACACTCACCACCCTTTGAGTGAAAAAATTGCCCCTCTGGATCCTTTTGTATCTCTCCCCTCTCACTTTAAATCTGTGCCCCCTCGTTATAGACTCCCCTACCTTTGGGAAAAGATTTTGACTATCGACCTTATCTATGCCCCTCATTATTTTATAGACTTCTATAAGATCACCCCTTAACCTCCTACTCTCCAGGGAATAAAGTCCCAGTCTGTCTAACCTCTCCCTGTAAGTCAAACCATCAAGTCCCGGTAGCATCCTAGTAAATCTTTTCTGCACTCTTTCTAGTTTAATAATATCCTTTCTATAATAGGGTGACCAGAACTGTGCACAGTACTCCAAGTGTGGCCTCACCAATGCCCTGTACAACTTCAACAAGACATCCCAACTCCTGCATTCAATGTTCTGACCAATGAAACCAAGCATGCTGAATGCCTTCTTCACCACCCTATCCACCTGTGACTCCACTTTCAAGGAGCTATGAATCTGTACTCCTAGATCTCTTTGTTCTATAACTCTCCCCAACGCCCTACCATTAACGGAGTAGGTCCTGGCCCGATTTGATCTACCAAAATGCATCACCTCACATTTATCTAAATTAAACTCCATCTGCCATTCATCGGCCCACTGGCCCAATTTATCAAGATCCCGTTGCAATCCTAGATAACCTTCTTCACTGTCCACAATGCCACCAATCTTGGTGTCATCTGCAAACTTACTAACCATGCCTCCTAAATTCTCATCCAAATCATTAATATAAATAACAAATAACAGCGGACCCAGCACCGATCCCTGAGGCACACCGCTGGACACAGGCATCCAGTTTGAAAAACAACCCTCGACAACCACCCTCTGTCTTCTGTCGTCAAGCCAATTTTGTATCCAATTGGCTACCTCACCTTGGATCCCATGAGATTTAACCTTATGTAACAACCTACCATGCGGTACCTTGTCAAATGCTTTGCTGAAGTCCATGTAGACCACGTCTACTGCACAGCCCTCATCTATCTTCTTGGTTACCCCTTCAAAAAACTCAATCAAATTCGTGAGACATGATTTTCCTCTCACAAAACCATGCTGACTGTTCCTAATTAGTCCCTGCCTCTCCAAATGCCTGTAGATTCTGTCCCTCAGAATACCCTCTAACAACTTACCCACTACAGATGTCAGGCTCACTGGTCTGTAGTTCCCAGGCTTTTCCCTGCCGCCCTTCTTAAACAAAGGCACAACATTTGCTACCCTCCAATCTTCAGGCACCTCACCTGTAGCGGTGGATGATTCAAATATCTCTGCTAGGGGACCCGCAATTTCCTCCCTAACCTCCCATAACGTCCTGGGATACATTTCATCAGGTCCTGGAGATTTATCTACCTTGATGCGCGTTAAGACTTCCAGCACCTCCCTCTCTGTAATATGTACACTCCTCAAGACATCACTATTTATTTCCCCAAGTTCCCTAACATCCATGCCTTTCTCAACCGTAAATACCGATGTGAAATATTCATTCAGGATCTCACCCATCTCTTGTGGTTCCGCACATAGATGACCTTGTTGATCCTTAAGAGGAGACCTTATTGAAACATACAAGATTCTGAGGGGACTCGATAGGGTAGATGCTGAGAGGATGTTACCCCTCATGGGGGAATCTAAAACTAGGGGGCATAGTCTCAGAATAAGGGGTCGCCCGTTTAAGAGGGAAATGAGGAGGAATTTCTTCTCCCAAAGGGTCGTGATTCTTTGGAATTCTTTACCCCAAAAAGCTGTGGAGGCTGAGTCATTGAATACAAATTTTTGATCAGCGAGGGAGTCAAAGGATATGGGGATAGGGCGGGAAAGTGGAGCTGAGGTAAAAATCAGATCAGCCATGATCTCATTAAATGGCGGAGCAGGCTCGAGGGGCCGAATGGCCTACTCCTGCTCCTATCTCTTCTGGTCTGTCACGATCGTATCATAAACGGCCCTGCGAAGTTGCCCTATTCGTACCCTGCAGAAAAGTGACGTGCATGAAAGGAGTAAGGACTAATCTGCAAGTGTAGTTTTTTTTTTCAAAAAAATTCCTTTTTGTGTTAAGCTAACAAACCCTCGAAAAGTAAGGAGACCCTTTGGATTGAGCAGCCCTGTTCGAGCAAGCTTCAGAAGTCTCTCGATCAGTCATCAACCTTCTCATCTGCAGCCGCAGGACTCCCTGCCATTAATCTCATGCCACGGCCTTTTGAAAGATTAAATTGAACAGAGGACGATGTTTGCACTTAGCTGTCAAGAGGGTTCAGGGCTGTTTGCTTTAGGGAGCTTGATATCGTCTTGGTTTCACTTAATGGGGGTGGAGACATCGCCATGGAAATGGTGCCAATGCCCCTGTATTTTTTTTTTTGGGATCTGCCTTGAGGCATCTTACAACGTGGTACTTAAGGAGGATCTCTGTGCTTTCACTGATTAGGCCCATCTTTCACCTTTCTGCCCCGGTGAGCATAACTTCATGACTTCACTGTCCAAGAATTAAGCAGCCCCTGAACAAAACTGTTTCACCGTCGATTGTCCAAAGACAGAATTAAACGACTTGTCCTTGTAGAATGACTCTGATTTGCCTCGTGACCCACTCTTTCGAACTCCCTGCCCCTTTGCCCCTTATAAATTACTTTGACATCCCTCAGGGCCTGGCTTTTAGACGTAGCTTTTTTTTTTGGGGATGTCATTGGTTGCAATATTTCCTTCAAGCGAAATAGCTCGACGCTTCCAGTGGCATGTTTTTTTTCTATCTTCGTTCACGGGACGTGGGCGTCGCTGGCGAGGCCGGCATTTATCGCCCGTCCCTAACTGCCCCTTGAGAAGGTGGCGGTGAGCCGCCTTCTTGAACCGCTGCAGCCCGTCTGGCGAAGGTTCTCCCACAGCGCCGTTGGGAAGGGAGTTCCAGGATTTTGACCCAGCGACGATGAAGGAAGGGCCGACATGTTTCCAGGTCGGGATGGCGTGTGGCTCGGAGGGGAACGTGCAGGCGGTGTTGTCCACGTGACAGCCAGAGGAAGGGGGAAGCTTGGTCCTGCCTTGAATGCTCGGCAAAAGTCTAAGCCTTAATGCTTCTGTGATAAAACCATCAGCGCCTGGACCTCTCAGTGACTTGGGGTCTAAGCACGCTGTGATAACGATCATCAAGGGCCGTCATAAAAGAAAGAACTTGCATTTCTATAGCGCCTTTCATGACCTCAGGACGTCCCGAAATGCTTTGCAGCCAATGAAGTGCTTTCGAAGTGCGGTCACTGTTGTAATGTAGGAAACACAGCAACCGACTTGCGCACAGCAAGATCCCACAAACAGCAACGGGATAAACGACCAGATAATCTATTTTTCTTTTAGTGACGTTGGGTCGAGGGATAAATGTTGGGTCGGACACCCGGGGGGAGAACTCCCCTCCGCTCCCCCTCCCCCCCGCTCTTCTTCGGAGTAGCGGCCGGGGGATCTTTGACGTCCACCCGAGAGGGCAGGCGGGGCCTCGGTTTAACGCCTCATCCGAAAGACGGGCACAGTTCAAGCATGCACCCACGTTCAGACAGCCACGCAAGAAGCAACAGCAAAAAAAAAAAAAAATCCGACAGACAGTTAAAATCCCTCGGTGTTTCCAGTAAACAGCCTGCTTTGATGAGGTGAGTCATTTAGTGAGTTGGAAGTATTAAATTGCAGGTGGCGAGACTATTGTAGCAAAACTGGATTGTTGGCAATGAAGACCAGGTAGGTTCAACCTGGAGGTTCTGCTCCAATGGGAAGTCTTGTGGTAATTTTCATCCGCCCTCGGGCAGGCCCTGCGACGATTCGAAAATCTTTTTCTTTCACGTGGAATTTACAACGTAGCAACAGGCCGTTCAGCCCAACTGGTCCGTGCCGGTGGCTGTGCTCCACACGAGCCTCCTCCCACCCGACTTCATCTCACCCCATCAGCATGTCCTCCTATTCCTCTCTCCCTCATGCGTTTATCCAGCTCCCCCTTAAATGCACCTAAGTTATTCGCCTCGACTAACCCCTTGCAGTAGCGAGTTCCACATTCCCACCGCTCTCTGGGTAAAGAAGTTTCTCCTGATTTCCCGATTGGATTTATTAGTGACTATCTTATATTTATGACCCCTGGTTCTGGTCTCCCCCACAAGTGGAAACATCTTCTCCATGTCTACCCAATCAAACCCTTTCATAATCTTAACGACCTCTATCAGGTCACTTCTCTTTACAGATAAGAGCCCCAGCCTGCTCAATCTTTCCTGATAGGTAAAACCTCTCAGTTCTGGTATCATCCCAATAAATCTTTTTTGCACCTCAGTCAAACGAGCAGCTTGGAGCCTAACAGTTGCCACCTCTGATACTCGTGGTCAAGTGACTAGTGACATCCCCTCAATCTGTTATTTTAACAACATAAGAAATAGGAGCAGGAGTAGGCCAATCGGCCCCTCGAGCCTGGCAAGTGACTAGTGACATCCCCTCAACCTGTTATTTTAAGAACACAAGAAATAGGAGCAGGAGTAGGCCAATCGGCCCCTCGAGCCTGCTCCGCCATTCAATAAGATCATGGCTGATCTGATCCTAACCTCAAATCTAAAGAACACAAGAAGTAGGAGCAGGACCCGGCCACTCAGCCCCTGGGCCCGCTCCGCCACCCACAGGGCCCTGACCGATCCGAACTCAGCTTCATGTCCAATTTCCCTTTACTTCGAGGAAACTGTCTATTTCTGTTTTAAATTTATTTAATGATGTAGCTTCCTGGGGCAGCAAATTCCACAGACCCACCACCCTCTGAGTGAAGAAGTTTCTCCTCATCTCAGTTTTGAAAGAGCAGCCCCTTATTCTAAGATTATGCCCCCTAGTTCGAGTTTCACCCATCCTTGGGACCATCCTTACCGCATCCACCCGATCAAGCCCCTTCACAATCTTATATGTTTCAATAAGATCGCCTCTCATTCTTCTGAACTCCAATGAGTAGGGAGGTGATAACCCATTCGAATTAACACGTTAAGACAACGGGGAGAGGAACATGAGACGAGCGCACTGAATTCATTTGCGAATATGACCGACAGTAATTTCTAAGCTTATTGATTTTTAACATAGCAGGTAAAGTGTGTATTTCCTATTGGATTTGTTGGTGACTGTCTTATATTAACGGCCCCTCGTTCTGGTCTCCCTCCCTCCCCCACAAGTGGAAACAATTTCTCTACATCCAACAGCTTGTTCTTTTTTCATGGAGTTTATTGATAGAATACTCTGAAATGGAACTGTACCATGGATCTGATCCCTTACCCAATTTGGACTTTAGGGTCATTACGAAGGGCCAGAAGCTTAAAATTCAAACTGGAAAGTACTGCAGTACAAAGGGATCTGGGGGTCCTTGTGCAAGAAAATCACAAAGTTAGCATGCAGGTGCAGCAGGTGATCAAGAAGGCCAACAGAATGTTGGCTTTTATTGCTAGGGGGATAGAATATAAAAACAGGGAGGTATTGCTGCAGTTATATAAGGTATTGGTGAGACCGCACCTGGAATACTGCATACAGTTTTGGTCTCTATACTTAAGAAAAGACATACTTGCTCTCGAGGCAGTACAGAGAAGGTTCACTCGGTTAATCCCGGGGATGAGGGGGCGGACATATGAGGAGAGGTTGAATAGATTGGGACTCTACTCATTGGAGTTCAGAAGAATGAGAGGCGATCTTATTGAAACATATAAGATTGTGAAGGGGCTTGATCGGGTGGATGCGGTAAGGATGTTCCCAAGGATGGGTGAAACTAGAACTAGGGGGCATAATCTTAGAATAAGGGGCTGCTCTTTCAAAAGTGAGATGAGGAGAAACTTCTTCACTCAGAGGGTAGTAGGTCTGTGGAATTTGCTGCCCCAGGAAGCTGTGGAAGCTACATCATTAAATAAATTTAAAACAGAAATAGACAGTTTCTGAGAAGTAAAGGGAATTAGGGGTTACGGGGAGCGGGCAGGAAATTGGACATGAATTTAGATTTGAGGTTAGGATCAGATCAGCCATGATCTTATTGATCGAGGGGCCGAATTGGCCTACTCCTGCTCCTATTTCTTATGTTCTTATGTAAACAGAAGAAAGAGAAAAGACTTATGTTTGCCACGGGCCTTTCACACACACAGGATGTCCAAAGTACTTTTGAAGTGCAGTTACTGAGGTTATGTGGGCAAGCGAAGCAGGAGGTTTGAGCACAGCAAGATCCCACAAACAACAACGACTGTGGGTGACCAGTTAATCAGTTTTTGGGGGGTACGGTTGAGGGATGAATGTTGGCCAGGACCCCGTTCCAATAATGCCGTGGGATCTTGTACGTCCGCAGGAACTGAAATGAGATAAATGGGGGATTGAGGGGTGACTATTGGCCAGCATTCACTGCCCTTCTTCACAAAAAAAAAGTGCCTTGTGAACTTTTACATCTATCAGAACAGGTAGATTGGACCTCCAACAGTGCAGCACGACCCCAGTACTGCACTGAGAGTGTCAGGAACATAGGAACAGGAGTAGGCCATTCAGCCCCTCGTGCCTGCTCCGCCATTTGATGAGATCATGGCTGATCTGTGATCTAACTCCATATACCTGCCTTTGGCCCATATCCCTTAATACCTTTGGTTGCCAAAAAGCTATCTATCTCAGATTTAAATTTAGCAATTGAGCTGGTATCAATTGCCGTTTGCGGAAGGGAGTTCCAAACTTCTACCACCCTTTGTGTGTAGAAATGTTTTCTAATCTCGCTCCTGAAAGGTCTGGCTCTAATTTTTAGACTGTGCCCCCTACTCCTAGAATCCCCAACCAGCGGAAATAGTTTCTCTCTATCCACCCTATCCGTTCCCCTTAATATCTGGGTACTTTCTAAATGGTAAAAAGTTAAAAACAGTGGATGTCGAAAGGGACTTAGGGGTTCAGGTACATCGATCATTGAAGTGTCATGAACAGGTGCAGAAAATAATCAAGAAGGCTAATGGAATGCTGGCCTTTATATCTGGAGGACTGGAGTACAAGGGGGCAGAAATTATGCTGCAGCTATACAAAACCCTGGTTAGACCGCACCTGGAGTACTGTGAGCAGTTCTGGGCACCGCACCTTTGGAAGGACATATTGGCCTTGGAGGGAGTGCAGCGTAGGTTTACTAGAATGATACCCGGACTTCAAGGGTTAAGTTACGAGGAGAGATTACACAAATTGGGGTTTTATTCTCCAGAGTTTCGAAGGTTAAGGGGTGATCTGATCGAAGTTTATAAGATATTAAGGGGAACGGATAGGGTGGATAGAGAGAAACTATTTCCGCTGGTTGGGGATTCTAGGAGTAGGGGGCACAGTCTAAAAATTAGAGCCAGACCTTTCAGGAGCGAGATTAGAAAACATTTCTACACACAAAGGGTGGTAGAAGTTTGGAACTCTCTTCCGCAAACGGCAATTGATACTAGCTCAATTGCTAAATTTAAATCTGAGACAGATAGCTTTTTGGCAACCAAGGGTATTAAGGGATATGGGCCAAAGGCAGGTATATGGAGTTAGATCACAGATCAGCCATGATCTTATCAAATGGCGGAGCAGGCACGAGGGGCTGAATGGCCTACTCCTGTTCCTATGAGAGGGCAGACGGGGCATCGGTTTAACGTCCCGTCTGAGATACGGCACCTCCGACAGTGCAGCGCTCCCGTCTCTGGAGCTGGGTCTCGAACCCACGACCTTCAAGAGGCGGGAATGCTGAGCGTCGAGGCTGGCCTCTGAGGGCGAGCTTGCGACGAGCGGCTCTCGCGCACTCGGTTAAAAAAAAGAAAAGCCGTGCCTTCCCGGCAGCTGGTCTCGGTGAATAAGGCAAGTCTACGCAGGGATGATGACTAGCAGCAGCAGCAAATACAAATTGTGCAAACTCTACGACAAAAAAAAAAACCGACCTGCTCCGTACAACGGGAGTATACACAAGACGTGCTTCGCTGCCGGTGGTCGTGCTGCTGGTGGACTGGCCAATCAATTTAATGATGTGTGCAGCTCTCCAGCACTGGACGTCCAAACTCTGTCCCCCTAAACCTGAAGTAATTAAGAGCTGATTGCGAGGCCTTCTTGTTTTGCCCCTCAGGCAACGTTGGAAGATTCAACTAGCCTGGGCAAGCTGCAAATTAGAAGAATTCGTTATCTTTGTGAGTGAGTGGGTTGGCGTTCCTGTATCTCACCTTTTTTCCCCAGCCGAAGTTACTAATCATTCCTTCTCTGTCTTCTTTACACCGTATTTCAGCTCTTCACTCAAGCCTGAGCTCGCTATCCATAAAAAGATAAAAACTTACGTTCATACAGCGCCTTTCACAATCTCAGGACTTCCCAAAGCACTACTGTTGTAGTGTGGGAAACGCGGCAGCCGATTTGCGCACAGCAAGCTCCCACAAACAGCAACGTGGTGATGACCAGCTCATCTGTTTTAGCGGTGTTGGTTGAGGGATAAACATTGGCCGGGACAGTGGGTAGGACTCCCCTGCTCTTCTTCGAAAGAGCACCATGGGATCTTTCACACCCACCCCCGAAAGGCAGACGGAGCCCCGGTTTAACATCTCATCCAAAAGACAACGCCTTCGACAGCTCAGCACCCCCTCCGCACTGGATTAGATGCTGCAAGTGTCTGGACTCAGGTGCTACCACTGAGCCACGGTGGACACTTAGCCCATTAAGGGTGCTTTGCGAAAGGGTAACCCCATCTCCCAGCGGAAAGCAGAGGCGGTAGGTTAGAATTTAAGAGTGTAGCCCGGATTTTACA
Source organism: Heptranchias perlo (assembly GCF_035084215.1). NCBI lineage: Eukaryota > Metazoa > Chordata > Chondrichthyes > Hexanchiformes > Hexanchidae > Heptranchias > Heptranchias perlo. The sequence goes on along the minus strand of NC_090336.1, from coordinate 70,754,358 downwards.
ACCCATGCTCTCTGCGACTGCAGCTTTCTACTGGGAGGAGGGATTGAGGAATGTCCCTGGGAATGGGAGTTGTTGTCTTCTAAGGATCCAGGAATTTTGGGCCCAAGATTTTGATGTACCGGGGGGAGAGGGAAGATTGGGAAAAGGTGAATGTAGTTAGCGCCAACTTCACACCAATGTTCCAGCGGTATTTCTGACGCGCTTGCGTATTTATTTTTATCTGAGCATTGAAATCTTTTCCGAAGCTGACGTTTGATTTCCTTAATTTCACTTTAGCATTCTTGCCTTGACTTTCCATGTAATTGGCAAGTCTCCTTCACAGTCAGAGGCAGGAATATTGGGAACATAAATCACAAGTTTATCATGGGCCGTAAACGTGTTTTCAAGTCGATGCGTATGAACCTCGGAACAGGAGGAGGCCGTTCAGCCCCTCGAGCCTGTTCTGCCATTCATTTAGATCATGGCTGATCTGTATCTTAACTCGATCGACCCGCCTTGGTTCCCTAACCCTGAGTACCCCTGACTAACAAAATTCTGTCCATCTCAGTTTTGAAATTTTTCAATTGACCCCCAGCCTCAACAGCTTTTTTTGGGGGGAGAGAGTTCCAGATTTCCACTCCCCTTTGTGTGAAGAAGTGCTTCCCAACATCACCCCTGAACGGCCCGGCTCTAATTTTAAGGTTATGCCCCCCTTGTTCTGGACTTCCCCCCCACACCAGAGGAAATAGTTTCTCTCTATCTACCCTCTCAACTCCTTTAATCATCTTGAACACCTCGATTAGATCACCCCTTAATCTTCTACACTCAAGGGAATACAAGCCCGGTCTATGCAGCCCGTCCTCATAATTTAACCCTCTCAGCCCCGGTATCATTCTGGTGAACCTGCGCTGCATCCCCCTCTCCAAGGGCCGGTATATCCTTCCAGAGGTGCGGTGCCAGGAACTGAACGCAGTATCTCCACATGGGGTCTAACCAGAGCTCTGTGAAGCTGTAAAATTAAAAAAAAAACCCTTTAATCATCTTAAACACCTCAATTAGCTCACCCCTGAATCGGTCCCATTGGGGGAAATAGTGGGGGAGGAAGCCACCATCGCTGCCAGGTGCTTCCTTGGTTGCTGTCATAACAACTCAATTGCTTTGGCTCCCCACAGCAGGAAGCTGAGTAGTTGGACCGTAAAAATGGACTTGTTTATCCTAGGGAAGGTTACGTAGAGACAGTTACACCAGTGAGCATGGTGGGACACTTTGATGATGCAGCAGGTTGTGTGTGTGTGTGTTTTTTTTTTTCGCGTGACAGAAAGGTGCTAATTCCTCTTGGGTTTGTAAGACTATCCCCATTGGCCGGGCAAAACACCCCATGGAATGAGGGTAGTTTTTTGTAAACAGCTCAAACAGTTGCTCAGGAAGTGCAGAAGACGGAGCAAAGGTGTGACTAAACGGCCACTTTAGATGAACTACTTATCCTGACTGAATGAGTTAAGCAGCGACTGCATTAGAATTCTATAAGTGGAAAAATAAACTGGCAACTAGTAAGCGACCACCGCAAAAATTAAACGTAATGGTTCGTTACGTCACTAAAGGATTAACGTCCCAAAGCACTTCACGGCCAATGAAGTACTTTTTGTTAAAATGCAGTCAATGACGTAACGTAGCAGTCAATTTGCAGACGACAAACTCCCACAAACAGCAATGAGATAACTGACCAGATCATCTGTTTTAGTGATGTTGGTTGAGGGACAAATATTGAACAGGACACCGGGGAGAACTCCCCCCCCCCGCCTCTTCTTTGAAATGGTGGCCGTGGGATCCTTCACGTCCACCTGAGAGGGCAGACGGGTGGGCCCTTGGTTTAACGTCTCGTCTGAGAGACGGCGCAACACCCCCGTCGGTGCTGCACCGGGAGCGTCGGCCTGGATTATGGGACGCAAAGTCTCTGGAGTCGGACTTGAACTCACGACCTTCTTGGCTCAGAGGGGAGAGTGCTACCAACTGAGCCCACGGCTGGCAGCAGTCACCCATTCAGTGCCCAGGTTCCCAGCTAGGAGGACGGAGAGGTTTGGCGCACCGAGTCCCTCTCTCCGACTACAGTGCAAGAAAATCAAAAAGTTAGTTTGCAGGTGCAGCAGGTGATCAAGAAGGCCAACGGAATGTTGGCTTTTATTGCTAGGGGGATAGAATATAAAAACAGGGAGGTATTGCTGCAGTTATATAAGGTATTGGTGAGACCGCACCTGGAATACTGCATACAGTTTTGGTGTCCATACTTAAGAAAAGACATACTTGCTCTCGAGGCAGTACAAAGAAAGTTCACTCGGCTAATCCCGGGGATGAGGGGGTGGACATATGAGGAGAGGTTGAGTAGATTGGGACTCTACTCATTGGAGTTCAGAAGAATGAGAGGCGATCTTGTTGAAACATATAAGATTGTGAAGGGGCTTGATCGGGTGGATGCAGTAAGGATGTTCCCAAGGATGGGTGAAACTAGAACTAGGGGGCATAATCTTAGAATAAGGGGCTGCTCTTTGAAAACTGAGATGAGGAGAAACTTCTTCACTCAGAGGGTAGTCGGTCTGTGGAATTTGCTGCCCCAGGAAGCTGTGGAAGCTACATCATTAAATAAGTTTAAAACAGAAATAGACAGTTTCCTAGAAGTAAAGGGAATTAGGGGTTACGAGGAGCGGGCAGGAAATTGGACATGAATTTAGATTTGAGGTTAGGATCAGATCAGCCATGATCTTATTGAATGGCGGAGCAGGCTCGAGGGGCCGATTGGCCTACTCCTGCTCCTATTTCTTATGTTCTTATGAAGTACTGTTGTAATGTAGGAAACATTGGCGGTAGCCAATTTGCGCACAGCACGATCCCACAAACAGCAATGAGATAATGACCAGATGATCTGTTTTAGTGATGTTGGTTGAGGGATAAATATTGGCCCAGGACACCGGGGAGAACTCCCCTGCTCTTCTTCAAAATAGTGTCATGGGATCTTTTAAGTCCACTTGAGAGAGTAGACAGGGCCTGAGTTTAACGTCGCATCCATAAACAGCACCTCCAACACTGTAGCACTCCCTTAGAGTTGCACTGGAAGTGGCAGCTTGGATTACACGCTCAAGTCTCTGGAGTGGGACTTGAACCCACAATTTTCTGACTCAGAGGCTGAGACAGCTACCCATTGAGCCACAGCTGACTACATAAGAAATAGGAGCAGGAGTAGGCCATATGGCTCCTCGAGCCTGCTCCGCCATTCAATAAGATCATGGCTGATCTTCGACCTCAACTCCACTTTCCCGCCCGATCCCCATATCCCTTGATTCCCTTAGATTCTGAAAATCTATCGATCTCAGTCTTAATATACTCAACGACTGAGCATCCACAGCCCTCTGGGGTAGAGAATTCCAAAGATTCACAAGAAGAAATTTCTCCTGATCTCAGTCCTAAATGGCTGACCCCCTTATCCTGAGACTATACCCCCTAGTTCTAGACTCTCCAGCCAGGAGAAACAGCCTCACAGCATCTACCCTGTCAAGCCCTCTCAGAATCTTATATGTTTCAATGAGATCACCTCTCATTCTTCTAAACTCCAGAGAGTATAGGCCCATTCTACTCAACCTGATAGGATAATCCTCTCATCCCAGGAATCAATCCAGTGAACCTTCATTGCACCCCATATAAGGCAAGTATATTCTTCCTTAGGTAAGGAGACCAAAACTGTACACAGTACTCCAGGTGTGGTCTCACCAAAGCCCTGTACAATTGCAGCAAGACTCCCTTACTCTTGTACTCCAGACCCCCTTGCAATAAAGGCCAACATTCCATTTGCCTTCCGAATCGCTCGCTGTACCTGCCTGTGAACTTTCTGTGTTTCGTGTACAAGGACACCCAAATCTCTCTGAACACCAACATTTAACAGTTTCTCACCATTTAAACAATATTCTGGTTTTCTATTCTTCCCACCAAAGTGAATAACCCCACATTGTACTCCATCTGCCACCTTCTTGCCCACTCACTTAACCTGTCTACATCCCTTTGCGGACTCTTTGAGGTAAATTTTAACCCGGAGCTGGGAGGCGGGCGAAGGGGAGGCGGGCGAATTCCCCACCAGAAACCCGGAAGTACAGGTTTCCCGGATGTCCTTACGATTTTGACGTAAGGCCGTCAATTTTTTTTTTGTCAGTTTCCCGCCCGACAGGCCAGCCTGATCGGCCGTCAGTCGGACAGGAGAAGAGCCAGGAAGCAGATGCGAGCAGGTATGGCTTAGATTGGGAGGGGGGCGCGGAGGTCATCGGGGGTAGGTCATCAGGGGGGGGTCTGGAGTCATTGGGGATGGGTCATCGGGGGGGGGGGGGGCTGGAGTCATCGGGGGTCTTTGGGGGATCAGGGGTCAATGTGAGGGTCGGGAGTCATCGGCGGTCAGTCATTAGGGGTGTCGGGGTTCATCGGGGGTCATTGGGAGGTCGGTCATCGGTGGGGGTCGGAGATTGTAGGGGAGGGGATCGTGGGGGAGGGGGGTCGTAGGGGACGGTGGCTGCAGGTAGGCCTGTAGGGCCTGGGGGAAGCACTCCTGCTCCTCCGGGCTCACACGCAGCGCAACGAAGGCGCTTAGCTGCTGTTTCGGGCCTTCTCGCCTCCTCTCTCGTGGCGTGAAGCAGAAGGCCCGGGAATCCCGGCCCCCAGTTAAAAATAAAAAAAGCTGCCAAAATGGAGGCCCGCAGCCTCCTTGAAAGCTTCCATTGACTGACCCGCCTCCTCAGAGTGGGTTGGTTGTCCACCCCTCGTTCCCTCCTCCGTTCAAACCGGAAGTGGGCGGGTCGGAGGCGAGTTGGTGTTGGGTTTTAGTTTACAATTTTCACCTTCCCACCTGCCCCCAACCCACCCGTTAAAAATTGGGCCTTTGTGTCCTCCTCACAGCTTACTTTCCCACCTAGCTTTTCATCGTCAGCCAAGCTCGGTCCCTTCATCTAAGTCATTGATATAGATTGTAAATAGCCGAGGCCCAAGCACCGATCCTTGCGGCACCCCACTGCCAACCTGAAAATGACCCGTTTATTCCTACTCTCCGTTTTCTGTCTGTTAACCAATCCTCCATGCTAATATATTACCGCCAACCCCATGAGCCCTTGTGTGACAAGTTACACAAGGTAAGACTAGTTGTACAAATGTTCCTATTGCTTCATAAGCATCAGTAACCCACAAGGGGAGACTAATTTTTAATAATGGCCTTGGATTTTGTATCCTTTGGCCTTTTGAAAGACCAAGTCAGAAAAAAATAGATTAGAGAAGCTGGGATTGTCCTCCTTAGAGCAGGGAAGGTTACGAGGAGATTTAATAGGTGTTCAAAATTATGACAGGGTTTCGATAGAGTCGATGTTGGCCTTGCCAGTGACGCCCACATAGAATCATAGAAGTTTACAACATGGAAACAGGCCCTTCGGCCCAACATGTCCATGTCGCCCAGTTTATACCACTAAGCTAGTCCCAATTGCCTGCACTTGGCCCATATCCCTCTATACCCATCTTACCCATGTAACTGTCCAAATGCTTTTTAGAAGACAAAATTGTACCCGCCTCTACTACTGCCTCTGGCAGCTCGTTCCAGACACTCACCACCCTTTGAGTGAAAAAATTGCCCCTCTGGACCCTTTTGTATCTCTCCCCTCTCACCTTAAATCTATGCCCCCTCGTTATAGACTCCCCTACCTTTGGGAAACATCCCATGAACAAATTAAAAAAAAGATGGGGAGAAACCGTTTCCAGTGGCAGGAGGGTCGGTAACCAGAGGACGCAGATTTAAGGTAATTGGCAAAGGAACCAGAGGGGAGATGAGGAGAATTTTTTTTACGCAGCGAGTTGTGATGATCTGGAACGCGCTGCCTGAAAGGGCGGTGGAAGCAGATTCAATAGTGACTTTCAAAAGGGAATTGGATAAATACTTGAAAAGGAAAAATTTACAGGGCTACGGGGAAAGAGCAGGGGGAGTGGGACTGATTGGATAGGTCTTTCAAAGAGTCGGCACAGGCACGATGGGCAGAATGGCCTCGTTCTGTGCTGTACGATGCTATGCTTCTAAAACTTTTTTACTTAATTAAACTTTTTAAATAAAAAGACCGAGAGAGTAGGCAACTCATTCCCAGGCCTCTTACAGATCGTGCTCTGGTCACAAGGCACTCCACAAGGGAGGGTCATTCCTCTAACCCTTCACATCATCCCCCTCCTCCTCCTCCTTTCCTGACAGCACGACTAGCATTAGGAAGTCTTAGCTCAATTACACGAAACATCACAGTTTAAACCCCTCACGTCCCTTTAATTGGCTTCAAAGCCGAACGAGAAACGAGAATCAGGCATTTGCCATATGTGAAATTACAGGTACGGACTTGCAACATGCATTGTTTCACCTCAACAGAGGAGGTAAAATATTTAGCGTGTCCTGACTCGTGATGTCCCTTTCCATTTCATCACAGCCTCCTCCACCTGTTTGTAGGAGGTAGCCCAGGCTGACAACTGGGAAAGTCCCAAAAGGAGGTCGATCCTTGAAGACATCAGGCCAGACATGGGGCTCATGTGTCCCTCTCGGTTTCTGGCCTTAGGTGCAAAGAGAAACCCAGCAACAACTCGCATTTGCACAGCGCCGTTAACGTCGTAAAACGTTCCAAGGCGCTTCACAGGAGCGTTTTATCAAACGGAAATTTGACACTGAGTCACGTAAGGAGATATCAGGACAGGTGACCAAAAGAGGTCGCTTTTAAAGAGCGTCTTAAAAGAGTTGGAGTAGCGGAGAGGTTTAGGGAGGGAATTCCAGAGCGAGCCCAACGGAGAACATCAAAAATTGGGGAAGCTGATCAGCTTGAAGCTCCGATTAAAATCGCGAGGGATCTTTCTTTACCTGTGTGAGGCTTGTAAAGGCCGATGTTTATTGTGTCACTGACCTCAGTACGACTGACCGCTACTTAAATACTCTAGTCACTGCCCGCCCTTAATTGGCACCGAGTTTAGTGGTTATGCTACTCTACCAGGAGCCCTGGAGACTGCAGGCTCGATTTTCGGGTGAAGGAACAGGCGGGCAGGTGGGGAGGGTTCTCCGAAAATCGCTGAAACCCCGAGCGGCTTCGGAGCCCGGCTCGGGGTTTCAGCGACTTCCGAGGGTGCGCGCGCCTCCCGAATGGGGAAGTCCCAAAAGGCAATTAAAGCCGGCGGCATGATAATTTTCATAGTTTGTCAGCTCGTTTGAAGTACCTGAAGTACTTAATTGTCTCGACATTTTGGCAGGGGTGCGATTTTGAAGCATCCTCAGCGTGTTTCCCGTGCTGTGGGAAACACTCCCTGTTGCAACAGTCGTGTTTCAGCCAGCAGCCAGTGGGAGAGGCAAATGCTTATTTGACAGGTGGGGAGAAAATGTCATTTATTGCAGCAAGGGCACTCTGTCACTTCGGACAAAGTTTTGGCTGCAAGACCTTTGTGTTCTCACTCGAAATTCTTACTTTCCGCCCAAAAACTCTGCTGTGCAAACATATTTAACTACTTTGTGGACCCCCTCAAACTCACACCGTCAGGATTGCGGGGGGACGCCATGGCCGCGTTCACCACTACATCCGAGGACGAGCAACGTCACCAGCCTTGTCAGGCGCGGCGTCCACCTCCGCCACGTGGCGCTTCGCAACACAATGCTGCGCCACAGGCGCCTGCACGAGTACAGAGGGCAACAACAGAGGGAGCGACGTCGCAGAAGGCACTACCCTCGCCACAGGGTCTACAGACCGAGGCTCAGCTTCCTGGACCTCTCTGAGGAGCAGTGCGCACAGAGGCTCAGAGTGAGTCGTCAGGTAGTCGCAGACATCCCGGCTGGGCCGAGCAGCATCTCCTTACCCGTCGCTGTCAAAGTCACCACTGCCCTCAACTTCTCCACCTCCGGATCATTCCAGGGTGCCACCGGGGACATCGCCGGGGTCTCTCAGTCGCCTGCTCACAAGTGCATGAGGCAGGTCACCGACGGCTTGTTTCGCAGGGCCTCGCACTACGTCAACTGCCCCATGGACGACCTCAGCCAAACGAAGAGGGCAGTGGGATTCCACGCTGTGGTTGGCTTCCCACGGGTGCAGGGTGCAATCGATTGCACCCATGCAGTACCCAGTTCACCTCCACACCAGCCAAGACTGTTCGTCAACAAGAAGGGGTATCACTCCATCAACACTCAGCTCGTTTGTGACCACCGCAAGAGATTCCTTCACGTGTGCGCCAGATTCCCTGGCAGCTGCTACGATTCCTTCATCCTCCGGGAATCCAACATCCCGCCCCTCTTCCACGCACCCAACACCCTTAAGGGCTGGCTCCTCGGGGACAAGGGATACCCCCTGCACATGTGGCTCATGACACCTCTGCGGAACCCCATCACCGAGCAACAGCGTCGATATAACGACAGCCACATCGCCACCAGGTCTACAATTGAGCATGCTATAGGGCTGCTCAAGATGGGCTTCAGGTGCCTTGATCGTTCTGGGGGAGCGCTTCAATACGCACCAGGCGGAGTGGGACGCATTATAGTCGTGCGTTGTGCCCTGCACAACATGACACAACAGAGAGGGGTGCTGCTGGAGGAGGCCCCGTCCACTGCTGAGGAGGAGGAGGAGAAGGAGGAGGAGCAGGAGCAGCCCCATGGGCAGAGCAGCGGCTCACCTGGCTGCTCGTGAGGCCAAGGAGTCACTGATATGTGAACGGTTCTCCTAACATCAGACAGTGTGAAGAGTCCAGTCCTCACACCACCTGGATAGAGCAGCGCCCACACCAGCAACCACTCCACCCCTCCCTGCACAAAACAGTCCTGCAACTACACATACGCTCACTGTAGAGTGACCCAATGGGTGGCATCAAGTGTGGGCGTTCATGGTGAAACTCATGAAGGGGCCTTATTACAGAAGCCAGTCAAGAATGGCCAAGACGTGGCAGTAGTGGTGACAATAATAATATTTAATGTGAGTTTAACAAAAAGCAAATATAAACAAAAAACATGACCAACCGCCAAACACCCTTGTGCATCCCCTTCGTGCTCACAAAACCTTCGCCTTTCACTTCCGACTACTTCTACGTGGTGCATCCCCCGTGGTTGCAGCAGAGGCAGTGGCAGGTTGCTCTTGTTCATGCCCTGACCGATCAGATGCTTTGGGCCTAAGCCCCCTGGGTTTTGGTGCCCGTGTGGGCCCCTCCAAAGACTGCTCCACCTGCACCCGTGCAGGGGCAGACTCGGCCACCTGGAGAGGAGGCAGCATTGCGGGTACTGGTTGAGAGGGGGGCAACGGGTGAGACGTGCTTTGAGTGGCGTCCCCACTTCCATGTCCCGTTTCGCCATCATCCCTCCCCTGGGCCAGGCCCACACCACTCCTACCACTCTGCTGGACGACAGTTTGGAGGACATGTGTGAAGCCTTGTAAGGCGAGTGCTAGTGTATCTGCCTGCCTGTTTAAGGCGGCAGAATGTTGTTCACTGTGAATCTGAACGGCCGTTGTCAGGGCCTGAGTGGACTCATTTTGTGAGCCGTGCTTGAAGCTCAATGGAGGCTAGCCTTCCCTCCATCGCAGACATTCCCGCGCTTACCCGCGACACTATCTCAGAGATTCCCTCCCGTACCTGTGCCACCATTGCACTCTTGCAGGAGTTGGGCTCCTCCATCCTCTGCGCTATTGTGGAGAGTGCGCATGGCACCTGTTCCAGCACCTCGCAAATGTGCTGCTCTCCCACGATGGGCCCCCGGGGTTCAGCACCTGTGTCCAGCTGAGCAGAGCCTGGAGAGGAGTGCGCCCACCGACGCAGACTCTCCACAGCTGCCCCTGCCACCAGAATCTGCTCGTGCTCACACGTGTGTGGTGACTCACCACATGCGACCCCAACTAACTGCGGACAGGGACCCACCGAGGTGTGAGTACCTGCGCTGGTAGATGGCTCGCTCAGATTGTGACGGTGCCCCCTCAGAGGCCGGCAGGTCCTCTGAAGAATCTCCCTCTGCCGTCACAGCGGTCGCTGAAGGCCCTGTAAGAGAACAGAAGGCAATATTAAGCATCATCACAGATGTGTCATGTTGCGATGGGCATACTGAGGTGCTGTAGGTGGCAAGGCATTGTTAACATCAATTCATATTGTGTGTGCTGAAAGTCCTGTCACCAGACGTTTGTCCGGTGTCAGCCTTGGCGTCTCCGATGGACAGGCATTCGAGGGTGCGGCTCTGCTCCAGCGCCTCCCGCTCTAAGACGGAGTGTCGGAGAATGAGTAAGTGAACTCACTTTGGCTGACCTGGTTAGGTCATTGAAGCCCTTCCTGCACTGGACCCAGGTGCGGGAGATGTTGCTGCTGCTGGTGACCTCCTCTGCCACCTCGAGCCAGGCCCCCTTGGTGGCAGAGGCGGGCCACTTCCTCCCGTCCGCCAGGTAGAAGACATCCCTCCTCCTCCTCACCTCATCCAGTAGCACCTGGAGTGAGACGTCGCTGAATCTAGGAGCAGCCTTTCCCCTGGGCTGCTCCATTGTGCTGTGTGGGTGTTTGCTCCAGGAGCAACCATTGGAGGACTGCCCCTTTAAATAGGGCTCCTCCAGCTGAGGGCCTGTGATGCGGGTGCCTGGACTGGCCCACACGTGACCCCCGTCCTACACTATATGATTGACTTTTAATGCCCCCCCGAAGCGGCCGAGCAGGACACTCAGTTGTGAAGGAAGGCCCAACACCGCCATCTCAGGGCAATGAGGGATGGGCGATTGACGTGGCCCTGTCAGTGCAGCCCACGTCCCGAGAACAAATAGACAATGGGAGTGAAGCAAAGTTATGCAGCGCTCCAACGTTTGTGCACAACGTACAGATCCGCAAGGCAGAGGGCTGAAGAGGAGGGCTAGCCGCCGACAAGCCCTTGCAGCCCCTGGCATTTCGTACCCACGGGAGCATGCCCGCTGCCTCAGGACTGGCGAGCACAGCGCAGTTGCCCACGGATGGTGGTGACTCAGTTGAGCCAGCACGCGGCACCCCATCTGGGAGCTCGTGTCTCTTAGAATGACCCTCCGCCCCTGCTTTTTTTTTAAAAATCGCTTTCGGGCCCTTCCAACCTGCCCAGGGACATTTGGCAGAACTGAGCCACTGCGGATCGGAGGGAGAAAGAAGAGAGAAAGAATGAACTTGCATTTATATAGCACCTTCCCCGACCCCCCGGACATCCAAAAGCTCGTCACAGCCAATTAAGTACTTTTTGAAGTGTAGTCACTGTTGTAATGTACATAAGAACATAAGAAATAGGAGCAGGAGTAGGCCAATCGGCCCCTCGAGCCTGCTCCGCCATTCAATAAGATCATTGGCTGATCTGATCCTAACCTCAAATCTAAATTCATGTCCAATTTCCTGCCCGCTCCCCGTAACCCCGAATTCCCTTTACTTCCAGAATTGGGGGTTACGGGGAGCGGGCAGGAAATGTAGGGAACTGCGGCAGCCAATTTGTGCACAGCAAGATCCCACAAACAGAAACGTGCGAACGACCGCATCATCTTGTTTTTAGTGATGTTGGTTGAGTGATAAATGTTGGCCCCCCCCCGCCCCGGTCTCCGGGGAGCGCTCCCCTGCTCTCCTTCGAAACAGCGGCCGCAGGACCCTGCGCGTCCAACCCGAGAGGGCGGACGGGGAGGGAGGGGGGCCCGGTTTAACGTCTCATCCGAAAGTCGGGGCTTCCGCACTTTAAGCGGGCCAGTGCGGATGACCGCTCGGAGACCCGCCCCCACGACCCCCTCACCCAAGACCGCCGAACGTCCGTGCCGCCGCCTCCTTTACACTCGCGGGCGCTGGTCGCTGCGGGACGGCTGAGAGCCTGCTATTGACGGGGACGTCCTCGGGGTAAAAAGCACCTTTCATCGAACGGAAACAAAGCGGGCCTTGTGTCGTTTTGTGGAGGTGATACTCTGAGGAGCTTTGTTAGGTGTTCAATACAAGTACAGAGCTTTTCAATGGGTCGGGGGTGGAATTTGATCATTGTAGAATTAGAGACGGGTGAATAAAGCCGATTGCAATCAGCGCGTCACTGGAGACAGTCAAATAGCTGAATAAAACGTCTCTCGCATTGCGCCGCCAAAGGACCAATTTACAAGGTTTCCCCTGTTGCCTCTGCCGGTGTTCCATTTTAAATCTGCTTTGCTGCGATTTCTGTCTGACGGGGTGAATGAAAACCATTTAGCACGGATTACAATAACGCAGGGTTTTCTTTTTGCGAAGGGTACCACACTCTGCTGTTCATATTTCTCCTGGTGGAGTTGGTTTAATTTATAAGGAGATCCGCCCCTGCAAACTCCCTGTCAGGTAAACGTCTGACGACCACGGCAGCTTGCGTCCCTATAGCGCCTTTAACGTAGTAAGAACTTCACAGGAGCGATTATCAAACGAAACTTGACTCCGAGCCACATAAGGAGATGTCAGGACGGGCTTGGTCGAAGAGGTAGGCTTTCAGGAGGAGAGAGAGGCAGAGACTTTCAGAACTTAGGGCCCAGGCAGCCGAAGGCCACTGATTTTAAAAATAGACTGGTTTTTAAATCAAAAGCAAAATACTGCGGATGCTGGAAACCTGAAATAAAAACAGAAAACGCTGGAAGTACTCAGCGAGTGAGGCAGCGTCTGCGGAGAAAGGAACAGAGTTAGGGTTTCAGGTCGGAGACCCTCCGTCAGAATAGGGAATACACAATGAATGGGAGGACCCTAGGCAAGACAGAGGGTCAGAGGGATCTTGGTGTGCAAGTTCACAGATCCCTGAAGGCGGCGGAACAGGTAGATAAGGTGGTAAAGAAGGCATCTGGGATACTTGCCTTTATTAGCCGAGGCATAGAATATAAGAGCAAGGAGGTTATGATGGAGCTGTATAAAACACTGGTTAGGCCACAGCTGGAGTACTGTGTGCAGTTCTGGTCGCCACACTACAGGAAGGATGTGATCGCTTTGGAGAGGGTGCAGAGGAGATTCACCAGGATGTTACCAGGGCTGGAGCGCTTCAGCTATGAAGAGAGACTGGGAAGATTGGGTTAGTTTTCCTTGGAGCAGAGGAGGCTGAGGGGGGACATGATTGAGGTGTACAAAATTATGAGGGGCACAGATAGGATGGATACTAAGGAGCTTTTTCCCTTCATTGAGGGGACATAGATTCAAGGTAAAAGGCGGGAGGTTTAGAGGGGATTTGAGAAAGAACTTTTTCACCCAGAGGGTGGTTGGAGTCTGGAACTCACTGCCTGAAAGGGTTGTGGAGGCAGGAACCCTCACAACATTCAAGAAGCATTTGGATGAGCACTTGAAATGCCATAGCATACAAGGCTACGGACCAAATGCTGGAATATGGGATTAGAGTAGACAGGGCTTGATGGCCGGCGCGGACACGATGGGCCGAAGGGCCTCTATCCGTGCTGTATAACTCTATGACTCTATGACTCTATGACTATGAGAAGTGGGAGAAGTTGAAGATTAAACAGGTTTTAAGCAAGTGCAGAGCCAGGGAAAGAGGGGGGAGGGCAAGGGGAGGGGAGGAAAGAACAACTGGAAGGCCTGAGAAAGGGTGGAGGGCAGGAGTGATTGAATGACCAAAGGGATGATGGTGCAAGGCAAGGAGGGTGGTAACGGGAACAGGTAAAGAAACAAGAGATGGGTCCAGAGGAGCTGGGAATGGCGGCGGCAGAACCATTACCGGCACCTGCCGACGGAGGAAATGAAGTCGTTGAAATCAGTGTCGAGTCCAGAAGGTTGTAAAGAGCCCAATCGAAGGATGAGGTGCTGTTCCTTGAGCTTCGTTGGAACGGCGCAAGAGGCCGAGGGCAGAGCGGGAGTTAAAACGACAAGCGGCCGGCAGGCCAGGGGTCGCGGAGGTGTTCGGCAAAGCCATCACCCAGTCTGCATTTGGTCCCCCCAGTGCAGAGGAGACCGCATTGTAAGCAGCGAATACAGTACACCACGTTGAAAGATGTCCAAGAAGTGAATTGAAGGAAGTAACTTGAAAGAGTGCTTTTAAACGTTGTCCCGTCATTGCTCTTGATCCAAAATCGACATTCTGAAGGGAGCGTATTTAAAAGTATTGGCAAATGCAGAGCAGCAATCACAGAGTATTCTAAGGGTCACTCTTTTATTTATAATTAACCAGTTATGGACAAATGGTAGATCATTAGTAATGTTATTAGCCATTCACATGCTGGACGGTGCAAATTAACGATGTTACAACTAGTGCAATTGTCTGTCAGCTTGGCTCAGTGGTGGCACTCTTGCTTCTGAGTCAGAAGGTTTTAAGCACATAATCTAGGCCAAGGCTCCTTCCACAGCACCTCCCAAACCCGCGACCTCTACCACCTAGAAGGACAAGGGCAGCAGGCGCATGGGAACAACACCACCTGCACGTTCCCCTCCAAATCACACACCATCCCGACTTGGAAATATATCGGCCGTTCCTTCATCGTCGCTGGGTCAAAATCCTGGAGCTCCCTTCCTAACAGCACTGTGGGAGAACCTTCACCACACGGACTGCAGCGGTTCAAGAAGGCGGCTCACCACCACCTTCTCAAGGGGCAATTAGGGATGGGCAATAAATGCCGGCCTCGTACGGATGGAATGCTGCAGTGTCGGAGGTGCTGTTGTTCAAAAGAGAGGTTAAACCAAATCTTGCCTGTTCCAATAAATGTAAAAGACACCATGGAACAACTTGAAGAAGAGCAACAGAGTTCTCCCAGCGTCGTCTTAATATTCATCCAACATCTGCGGGGCTGAGCACCAGGGGAGCAGCCCCGGGTATCAGTACAAAAGGATGGCAAGTGGGTGGCTGGGAAGACGCAGGCAGTGCAGGATCCTTCTGGGTGTGTGGCACTCTCAAACCGGTGTTCAATACCAGCGAGGGTTTTTTAAAATTTATTCGTTCACGGGATGTGGGCGTCGCTGGCGAGGCCGGCATTTATTGCCCATCCCTAATTGCCCCTTGAGAAGGTGGTGGTGAGCCGCCTTCTTGAACCGCTGCAGTCCGTGTGGTGAAGGTTCTCCCACAGTGCTGTTAGGAAGGGAGTTCCAGGATTTTGACCCAGCGACGATGAAGGAACGGCCGATATATTTCCAAGTCGGGATGGTGTGTGACTTGGAGGGGAACGTGCAGGTGGTGGTGTTCCCATGTGCCTGCTGCTCTTGTCCTTCTAGTTGGTAGAGGTCGCGGGTTTGGGAGGTGCTGTCAAAGAAGCCTTGGCGAGTTGCTGCAGTGCATCCTGTGGATGGTACACACTGCAGCCACAGTGCGCCAGTGGTGAAGGGAGTGAATGTTTAGGGTGGTGGATGGGGTGCCAATCAAGCTGGCTGCTTTGTCCTGGATGGTGTCGAGCTTCTTGAGTGTTGTTGGAGCTGCACTCATCCAGGCAAGTGGAGAGTATTCCATCACACTCCTGACTTGTGCCTTGTAGATGGTGGAAAGGCTTTGGGGAGTCAGGAGGTGAGTCACTCGCATGTTCAATACCAGCGAGGGTGATGACACCTCGAAGGAGTGCAGTCCTCAGCATGGCACCACGGGGCAAAGGACCGCACAGGGGGGCACAGTGAAGTGTAGAAATGCAGTCGTCATAGGGGATTCGATAGTCAGGGGGAGAGTCAGGCGTTTCTGTGACCATCGATGTGAGTCCCTCATGGCGTGTTGCCTCCCTGGTGCCAGGATAAATGACATCTCAGCGAGGGTGCGGAACATTTTGAGGGGGTAGAGGAACAGCCAGAAGTCATGATCCATGTGGGTACCAATGACAAAGGAAAGAAAAGGAATGAGATCCTGCGGTCAGAGTTTCAGGAGCTAGGAAGGAAGTTATAGAATGATACCCGGACTTCAAGGGTTAAGTTACGAGGAGAGATTACACAAATTGGGATTGTATTCTCTAGAGTTTTGAAGGTTAAGGGGTGATCTGATCGAAGTTTATAAGATATTAAGGGGAACGGATAGGGTGGATAGAGAGAAACTATTTCCGCTGGTTGGGGATTCTAGGAGTAGGGGGCACAGTCTAAAAATTAGAGCCAGACCTTTCAGGAGCGAGATTAGAAAACATTTCCACACACAAAGGGTGATAGAAGTTTGGAACTCTCTTCCGCAAACGGCAATTGATACTAGCTCAATTGCTGAATTTAAATCTGAGATAGATAGCTTTTTGGCAACCAAAGGTATTAAGGGATATGGGCCAAAGGCAGGTATATGGAGCTAGATCACAGATCAGCCATGATCTTATCAAATGCCGGAGCGGGCACGAGGGGCTGAATGGCCTACTCCTGTTTCTATGTCAATAAGCAGGGCCTCAAAGGTCGTAATCTCTGAAATATTCCCAATGCCATGCGCTAGTAAGTACAGAAATAGCACCTGCTATTTCAGGCCGGTTAATACGTGGCTGGAGACATGGTGCAAGAGGGGGAGCTTCTGATTCTTGGGGCATTGGGACCAGTTCTGAGGCAGGAGGGACCTGTTCAAGATGGACCTCAACAGAGCTGGGACCAATGTCCCCACGGGGAGATTCACTAGTGCTGTGGGGGAGGGTTTAAACTAATTTGGCAGGGGCGGGGTGAGCATTAAAAAGGAAAAAACATGGTGCACAAAGGATTGGGAGAGACAGAAAGCACTAGAGTAAGAAATTGCACAGTATCAGATGGCATCAGACTAAGAGAGAACATGAGAAGGTCCAAGATAGGTTTTGAGTGCCTGCGCGTAAACACACAAACCTGATTGGATTTTTTGAAGAGGTGATTGAAGTAGCGGACAGGGGAATGTTTATAGATATCGTTTGTATGGACTTACAGAAGGCATTCGATAAAGTCCCTCATAAGAGACTGTTAGCTAAAGTTGAAGCTCATGGAATTGAGGGCAAATTATTGACCTGGTTAGGAAATTGGCTGAGCGGCAGGAGACAGAGAGTAGGGATAATGGGCAGGTGCTCACATTGGCAGGATGTGACTAGTGGTGTCCCACAGGGATCTGTCTTGGGACCTCAACTATTCACTGTATTTATTAACGACTTAGATGACGGGATAGAGAGCCACATATCCAAGTTTGCCGATGACACAAAGATAGGCAGCATTGTAAGCAGTGTAGACAGAAGCATAAAATTACAGAGAGATATTAATAGATTAAGTGAATGGGCAAAACTGTGGCAAATGGATTTCAGTGTAGGCAAGTGTGAGGTCTGGACCTAAAAAGGATAGATCAGAGTACTTTCTAAATGGTGAAAAGCTCAAAACAGTGGAGGCCCAAAGAGACTTAGAGGTCCATGTACATAGATCATTAAAATATCATGGCCAGGTACAGAAATTAATCAAAACTAATGGAATGCTGGCCTTTATATCTAGAAGACTAGAATACAAAAGGGTAGAAGTTATGTTACAGCTATACAAAGCCCTGGTTAGACCACACCCGGAGTACTGTGTTCAGTTCTGGGCACCGCACCTTAGGAAGGACATATTGGCCTTGGAGGGAGTGCAGCGTAGATTTATTAGAATGATACCCAGACTCCAAAGGTTAAATTACAAGGAGCGATTACACAAATTAGGGTTGTATTCCCTGGAATTTAGAAGATTAAGGGGTGGCTTTCAAAAAGGAATGGGATAAATACTTGAAGGGAAAATATTTGCAGGGCTATGGGGAAAGAGCGGGGGAATGGGACTAATTGCACAGCTCTTTCAAAGAGCCGGCACAGGCACGATGGGCCGAATGGCCTCCTCCTGTGCTGTGATTCTATGATTTGATCGAAGTTTTCAAGATATTAAGGGGAACTGATAGGGTAGATGGAGAGAAACTATTTCCACTTGTTGGGGATTCTAGGACTAGGGGACACAGTCTAAATATTGGAGCCAGGACTTTCAGGGGTGAAGTTAGGAAACATTTCTACATGCAAAGGGTGGTAGAAGTTTGGAACTCTCCTCTGCAAACGGCAATTGATGCGAGCTCAATTGCTAATTTTAAATCTGAGATTGATAGATTTTTGTTAACTAAAGGTATTAAGGGATATGGAGTTAGGTCACAGGTCAGCCACAATCTCATTAAATGGCGGAACAGGCTCGAGGGGCTGAATGGCCTACTCCTGTTCCTGTGTTCCTATGAAGTGTGGTAAACAAGGTTGGTGAGCTGCAGGCGCAAATAGCCACATGGGAATATGATGTAATAGCGATGACGGGAACCTGGCTCAAAAAAGGGCAGGATTGAACATAAGAAATAGGAGCAGGAGTAGGCCAATCGGCCCCTCGAGCCTGCTCCGCCATTCAATAAGATCATGGCTGATCTGATCCTAACCTCAAATCTAAATTCATGTCTAATTTCCTGCCCGCTCCCAGTAACCCCTAATTCCCTTTACTTCTAGGAAACTGTCTATTTCTGTTTTAAATTTATTTAATGATGTAGCTTCCACAGCTTCCTGGGGCAGCAAATTCCACAGACCCACCACTCTCTGAGTGAAGAAGTTTCTCCTCATCTCAGTTTTGAAAGAGCAGCCCCTTATTCTAAGATTATGCCCCCCTAGTTCTAGTTTCACCCATCCTTGGGAACATCCTTACCGCATCCACCCGATCAAGCCCCTTCACAATCTTATATGTTTCAATAAGATCGCCTCTCATTCTTCTGAACTCCAATGAGTAGAGTCCCAATCTACTCAACCTCTCCTCATATGTCCGCCCCCTCATCCCCGGGATTAGCCGAGTGAACCTTCTTTGTACTGCCTCGAGAGCAAGTATGTCTTTTCTTAAGTATGGAGACCAAAACTGTATGCAGTATTCCAGGTGCGGTCTCACCAATACCTTATATAACTGCAGCAATACCTCCCTGTTTTTATATTCTATCCCCCTAGCAATAAAAGCCAACATTCCGTTGGCCTTCTTGATCACCTGCTGCACCTGCATATTGAGCACTATATATTCCTGGATACAAGGTGTCCAGGAAAGATAGGAAAGGAAAAAAAGGAGTGGGGGGCGGGGGTGCTGGCAGTATTGATTAAGGAGAATATTACAGTGCTGGAGAGAGAGGATGTCCTGGAGGGGCCAAGTTCAGAATCTATTTGGTTAGAATTAAGTAACAATAGAGGCGCCATTACACAACTGGGTGTATTCTATTGGCCTTCAACTGGTGGGAAGGATATAAAGGAGCAAATTTGCAGGGAAATTACAGAGATGTGCAAGAACTATAGAACAGTGATAATGGGGGACTTCAACTATCCTGACATAGACTGGGATAGTAACAGTGTAAAGGGCGAAGAGGGGGAGGAATTTCTCAAGTGTGTTCAGGAGAACTTTCTTGATCAGTAGGATCAGTTGATGGCAGGACTGACGTATGAGGAGAGATTGGGTCGACTAGGTCTATATTCACTAGAGATTAGAAGAATGAGAGGTGATCTCATCGAAACATATAAAATTCTAACAGGACCAGACAGACCCAGATGCAGTTAGGATGTTCCCGATGGCTGGGGTGTCCAGAACCAGGGGTCACAGTCTCGGGATACGGGGTGTGCCATTTAGAACCGAGATGAGGAGAAATTTCTTCACTCAGAGGGTGGTGAACCTGTGGAATTCTCTACCACAGAAGGCAGTGGAGGCCAAGTCATTAGATGTATTCAAGAAGGAGATAGATATATTTCTTAATGCTAAAGGGATCAAGGGATATGGGGAAAAAGCGGGAACAGGGCACTGAGTTAGACGATCAGCCATGATCATTTTGAATGGCGGAGCAGGCCCGTAGGGCCGAATGGCCTACTCTTGCTCCTGTTTTCTAGTTTCAGGATGTTTCCGGCCCAACGAGGAAGGAGGCATTGCTGGATCTGGTTCTGGGGAATGATGTGGGCCAAATGGAGCAAGTATCAGTGGGGGAACATTTAGGGGACAATGATCACAATATCATAAGATTTAGATTAGTTATGGAAAAGGACAAGGGACAATCAAGAGTAAAAATACTTAATTGGAGGGGGGCCAATTTCAGTGGGTTGAGAACGGATCTGGCCCGGGTAAATTGGAATCAAAGATTGGCAGGGAAAACTATAATTGAACAATGGGTGGCCTTTCAAGAGGAGATGATTCGGGTACAGTCTAGGTACATTCCCACGAGGAGGAAAGGTAGGGCAACTAAAGCCAGAGCTCCCTGGATGATGTAAGAGATAGAGAGTAAGATGAAGCAAGAAAAAGGGGGCATATGACAGATGTCAGGTTGTTAATATAAGTGAGAACCAGGCTGAATATAGAAAGTACAGAGAAGAAGTGAAAAAGGAAATAAGAGGGGCAAAGAGAGAATGTGAGAGTAGACTGGTGGCCAACATAAAAGGGAATCCAAAAGTCTTCTATAGGCGTATAAATAGTAAACGGGTAGTAAGAGGAGGGGTGGGGCCGATTAGGGACCAAAAAGGAGAGCTACACATGGAGACAGAGGGCATGGCTGAGTACTTTGCATCTGTCTTTACCAAGGAAGAAGATGCTGCCAAAGTCACAGTAAAAGAGGGGATAGTTGAAATACTGGATGGGCTAAAAATTGATAAAGAGGAGGTACTGGAAAGGCTGGCTGTACTTAAGTCACCCAGTCCAGATGGGATGCATCATAGGTTGCTGAGGGAAGTAAGGGTGGAAATTGCGGAGGTACTGGCCATAATTTTCCAATCCTCCTTAGATACAGGGGTGGTTCCAGAGGACTGGAGAATTGCAAATGTTACACCCTTGTTCAAAAAAGGGTGTAAGGATAAACCCAGCAACTACAGGCCAGTCAGATTAACCTCGGTGGTGGGGAAGCTTTTAGAAACGATAATCTGGAATTAATAGTCACTTGGACAAGTGTGGATTAATAAAGGAAAGCCAGCACGGATTTGTTAAAGGCAAATCATGTTTAACCAACTTGATTGAGTTTTTTGATGCGGTAACAGAGAGGGTCGATGAGGGCAATGCGGTTGATGTGGTGTATGTGGACTCTCAAAAGGCGTTTGATAAAGTGCCGCATAATAGGCTTGTCAGCAAAATTGAAGCCCCATGGAATAAGAGGGGCAGCATGGATACAAAATTGGCTAAGTGACAGGAAACGGAGAATAGGGGTGAATGGTTGTTTTTCGGACTGGAGGAAGGTACACAGGGATTGGTACTAGGACCACTGCTTCTTTTGATATATATTAATGACTTGGACTTGGGTGTGCAGGGCACGATTTCAAAATTTGCAGAAGGCACAAAACTTGGAAGTGTAGCAAACAGTAAGGAGGATAGTGATAGACTTCAAGAGGAGATAGGCAGGCTGATGGAATGGGCGGACACGTGGCAGATGAAATTTAACGCAGAGAAGTTAGAAATTATACATTTTAGCATGAAGAACGAGGAGAGACAATGTAAACTAAATTGTACAATTCTAAATGGGGAGCAGAAACAGAGAGATTTGGGGGTATATGTGCACAAATCTTTGAAGGTGGCAGGACAGGTTGAGAAAGCGGTTAAAAAAGCATACGGGATCCTGGGCTTTATAAATAGGGGCATAGAGTACAAAAGCAAGGAAGTTATGTTGAACCTTTATGAACACTGCTTCGGCCACAGCTGGAGTATTGGGTCCAATTCTGGGCACTGCACTTCAGGAAGGATGTGAAGGCCTTAGAGAGGGTGCAGAAAAGATTTACTGGAATGGTCCCAGGGATGAGGGACTTCAGTTACATGGATAGACTGGAGAAGCTGGGGTTGTTCTCCTTAGAGCAGAGAAGGTTAAGAGGGGATTTGACGGAAGTGTTCAAAATCATGAAGGGTTTAGATAAAGTAAATAAGGAGAAACTGTTCCCTTTGGCGGAAGGGTCGAGAACCAGGGGTCACAGATTTAAGGTGATTGGCAAAAGAACCAAAGGCGACATGAGGAAAAACTTTTTACGCAGCGAGTTGCTATGATCTGGAATGCGCTGCCTGTAAGGGCGGTGGGAGCAGATTCAATCGCGGCTTTCAAAACGGAATTGGATAAATACTTGAAGGGAAAAAAATTTGCGGGGCTAAGTGGGGATGGGACTAACTGGATTGCTCTTACAAAGAGCCAGCACGGGCTCGATGGGCCGAATGGCCTCCTTCTGTGCTGTAACCATTCTATCATTCCACAATTCAAACAGATTAAAGGTCACTTATTTAATTCACCATTCGCGGGACATTTCTGTTGGCAATTGACTGTTGTATGTACCTTTAAAACAACAGCGACTATACTTCAAATAGAAATGATGTGGAGATGCCGGTGATGGACTGGGGTTGACAATTGTAAACAATTTTACAACACCAAGTTATAGTCCAGCAATTTTATTTTAAATTCACAAGCTTTCGGAGGCTTCCTCCTTCGTCAGGTGAACGATGTCACATCGTTCACCTGACGAAGGAGGAAGCCTCCGAAAGCTTGTGAATTTAAAATAAAATTGCTGGACTATAACTTGGTGTTCAAATAGAAACTTAGTGTAGAAGTATAGAACTGAAAAACAGAGAAGTTATGTTGAACTTGTATCGAACCTGGGTTAGACCACACTTGGAGTACTGAGAACAGTTCTGGTCTCCATATTACAAAAAGGATACAGAGGCACTGGAGAAGGTGCAAAAAAGATTCACTCGGATGATACCACAAATGAGAGGCTATACCTATCAGGATAGATTGAACAGGCTGGGGCTCTTTTCTCTAGAAAAGAGAAGGCTTTTTTTTTATTCGTTCACGGGATGTGGGTGTCGCTGGCGAGGCCGGCATTTATTGCCCATCCCTAATTGCCCTTGAGAAGGTGGTGGTGAGCCGCCTTCTTGAACCGCTGCAGTCCGTGTGGTGACGGTTCTCCCACAGTGCTGTTAGGAAGGGAGTTCCAGGACTTTGACCCAGCGACAATGAAGGAACGGCCGATATATTTCCAAGTCGGGATGGTGTGTGACTTGGAGGGGGAACGTGCAAGTGGTGTTGTTCCCATGTGCCTGCTGCTCTTGTCCTTCTAGGTGGTAGAGGTCGCGGGTTTGGGAGGTGCTGTCGAAGAAGCCTTGGCGAGTTGCTGAGGGACGACCTGATAGACATTTTTAAGATTATGAAAGGGTTTGATAGGGTGGAAGTAGAGAAGATGATTCCACTTGCGGGGGAGACCAGAAGTAGGGGCCATAAGTATAAGATAGTCACTAATAAATCCAATAGGGGAATTCAGGAGAAACTTCTTTACCCAGAGAGTGGTGAGAATGTGGAACTCGCTCCCACAAGGAGTAGTTGAGGCGAATAGCAGAGATGCATTTAAGGGGCAGCTAGATAAACACACGAGGGAGAAAGGAATGGAAGGATACGTTGATGGGGTGAGACGAAGAAGGGTGGCAGGGGGGGCCCCGTGTGGAGCATAAACGCAGGCATGGACCTGTTGGGCCGAAATGGCCTGTTTCTGTGCTGTGCACCCTGCGTAATTCTGACTTCCCCTTTCACACACGTCGTATTTTGTCTCCCTCAAAGCTCCAGGTACAACGTTCTGGTCCCAGCGCTATGGGTGACCAAGGTGCACAAGTGGGAGCTGGTCTGCATGCGGAGCGTTGTGCTGGAAGAGGAAGAGGAACTGCTCCCCTCAGGTACGAGGTGAAGTTTCACTCTTTCTGTTCTTTAGCGGCTGCCGTGCTGCCAACACAGTGACAGCTCTATCCGATTCCACTGACCATTCACTTTTGGCCGCCTGAAAGGAAGGAAGGGTTTGAATTTCTGTAGCGCCTCTCGCGACCCCAGTACGTCCCAAAGCGGTGCCTTTGAAGGATAAACGGCGTTGTAGGGAAACACGGCAGCCAATTGGCGCACAGCAAGGCCCCACAAACAGTGATGTGATAAATCTGTCATCAGTGCTGTTGGTTAACATAAGAAATAGGAGCAGGAGTCGGCCAATCGGCCCCTCGAGCCTGCTCCGCCATTCAATAAGATCATGGCTGATCTGATCCTAACCTCAAATCTCAATTCATGTCCAATTTCCTGCCCGCTCCCCGTAACCCCTAATTCCCTTTACTTCTAGGAAACTGTCTATTTCTGTTTTAAATTTATTTAATGATGTAGCTTCCTGGGGCAGCAAATTCCACAGACCTACTACCCTCTGAGTGAAGAAGTTTCTCCTCATCTCAGTTTTGAAAGAGCAGCCCCTTATTCTAAGATTATGCCCCCTCGTTCTAGTTTCACCCATCCTTGGGAACATCCTTACCGCATCCACCCGATCAAGTCCCTTCACAATCTTATATGTTTCAATAAGATTAGTTGAGGGATAAGTTATTGGCCAGGACACCACAGAGAACTCCCCTGCTCTTAGGAACATAGGAACAGGAGTCGGCCATTCAGCCCCTCGTGCCTGCTCCGCCATTTGAGAAGATCATGGCTGATCTGTGATCTAACTCCATATACCTGCCTTTGGCCCATATCCCTTAATACCTTTGGTTGCCAAAAAGCTATCTATCTCAGATTTAAATTTAGCAATTGAGCTAGTATCAATTGCCGTTTGCGGAAGAGAGTTCCAAACTTCTACCACCCTTTGTGTGTAGAAATGTTTTCTAATCTCGCTCCTGAAAGGTCTGGCTCTAATTTTTAGACTGTGCCCCCTACTCCTAGAATCCCCAACCAGCGGAAATAGTTTCTCTCTATCCACCCTATCCGTTCCCCTTAATATCTTATAAACTTCGATCAGATCACCCCATAACCTTCGAAACTCCAGAGAATACAACCCCAATTTGTGTAATCCCTCCTCGTAACTTAACCCTTGAAGTCCGGGTATCATTCTAGTAAATCTACGCTGCACTCCCTCCAAGGCCAATATGTCCTTCCGAAGGTGCGGTGCCCAGAACTGCTCACAGTACTCCAGGTGCGGTCTAACCAGGGTATCGTGTGAATCTTTTACGTCCGCCTGAGAGGGCAGACGGGGCCTCGTTTTAACGTCTCATCCGAAAGACGGCACCTCCGACAGTGCAGCACCTCCCTCAGTGCTGCGCTGGGAGTGTCGGCCTGGATTTTGTGTTCACGATCTCCTGACTCAGAGGAAAGTGTGCTACCAACTGAGCCATGACTGGCACCTTTTAGATCCCTATCACAGGGTGGACAGTTACTCGTTCTGCTGCAGGCTGTGCCAATGCATGGGTAAAGTTAGTCAATAAGGGCATGGCACTTGTTTAACTCGAGACATTTCACAGTCAGTGTGAGCCACTCGTTCATGGGAGTGGGAAAGAATGGAACTAGGTCTAATGAATTTCAACAGTTATAAGCTTCTGCGGTAATCAATAATCTGTTTTCAATACCTTACTTCTGTTGCAGAATTGTCAAAATGTATATCATGCAGAGTTATTAAAATTGGAGCATTGTGCGTACACTATCGATAATGAACTCACAATTGCTATTGAAAATATTAATGGGTGAACATTAGTGAACGTTCTCTGCCTGCTTTATTAATATATGTTGACCATTTTAAAGTAAAACACTTATTGCCACTATCTTGAAGAACAGCAGGGGAGTTCTCCCCGGTGTCCTGGCCAATGTTTTTCCCTCAACCATTATCATTAAAATCAGATTATCCGGTCATTTATTTAATTTACTGTGGGATCTTGCTGTGCGCAAATTGGCCGCCATGTTTCCTGCATTACAACAGTGACGGCCGTGAAACACTTTGGGGAGCCCTGAGGTTGGTGAAAGGTGCCTCACATATGCAAAGCCCTTTCTTTCTCTTTCGATCAGTAAAGCTTAACAGCAGTTCTGGGAAAACTGATGCAGCGACTTAACTGGAAGAAGCAGAATTTGCCAAATCATGCAGGGGAGGCGATGCTGAACTCACCGGCTGTGGTTACTCACAGATAATATTGGCAAGATGAATAAGGGTGGAGCAAACCTGATTTTCAGAGAGCCACTGGCAAAATTCCAGGTCGTCAATTAAAGGCTAAGGAAAGTCATAGAACGGGGGGGAGTGAACAGTGCAGCTGGATAGATAGTTAGTCTTAAAACAAGAAATGGGGCAGCTTTTGAAGCTGGGAAGATACTATAATAGGGGAAGATTGGTCTTTGATTCAGCGGCTTCTCTTCCCACTCCCGCGCCGTTACCTCTGGAGTCCCCCCAAGGATCTATCCTCGGCCCCCTCCCTATTTCTCATCCGCGTGCTGCCCCTTGGCGCCATCATCCGAAAACGCGTCAGGTGCTACATGTACGCTGACGACACCCAGCTCTACCTCACCACCACCTCCCCCGACCCCCCCACTGCCTCTGATTTGTCGCACCGCTTGTCCGGCGCCCAGAAACGTCCTCCAACTAAATATCGGGAAGACCGAAGCCGTTGTCCCCGGTCCCTGCCGCAAACCCCGTTCCCTCGCAGCCGACTCCATCTCTCTCCCTGGCCATTGTCTGAGGCTGAAACAGACCGTCTGCAACCCTGGCATCCTATTTAACCCTGAGCTGAACTTCCGACCCCATATCCGTTCCATCGCCAAGACCGCCTACTTCCACATCCCCCCGTTCCGTGACTTTCCTTAGCCTTTAATTGACGACCTGGAATTTTGCCAGCGGCCCTCCGAAACATCACCCTTCTCTTGCCTCAGCACCTCTGCTGATGCAGATCAGTTTTCACGGGAAGGTGTAACCCACAGGCCGATTCTCATGTATAGTATCAGCCGTGGCTCAGTGGTAGCAGTCTCGCCTCTGAGTCAGCAGGTCGTGGGTTCATAACCCCACTCAAGAAACTCAATCCAGGCTGACGCCTCAGTGTAGTACTGAGGGAGTGCTGCACTGTCGGGGGTGCCATCTTTTGGACGAGACGTTAAACCCAGGCCGCGCCTGCCCTCCCGGGTGGACGTACGATATCGAAGAAGAACTGGGGAGTTCTCCCCGTGTCCTGACCAACATTCATCCCTCAACCAACCCCACAAAAAAGAACAGCTTCCGGCAAATTGGCTGCCAGATCGACGGTGGCTACACTACACAAGTGTTATGAACACTCGATGGGGAAAGATTTACAGGGCCGGGGGGGGGAAGGGCAGGGGAGTGGGACCAATGGGGTGGCTCTTTCAAAGAGCCGGCACAGGCACGATGGGCCGAATGGCCTCCTTCTGTCCTGCGTCATTCTAAGATTCCACGATTCCAAAGTACATCATTGGCTGGGGAAGCGCTTTGGAGCATGAAAGGATGTGAAAGGCACTATAAAAATGCAAGTTTTTTCCTTTCTTTACATGTGCCCGTTTGGAGTGTGTCTATGCTCGCTCTCGCACCAAGTCGCCCCTGAGGTGTAAGCGTGAATAACACCCGCACATATCTAATAAGTTCCCTGTCTGTATGAATGTATTGCTGTACGATTGTAGAGTGACTTCAGCATTGCTGATTGATACAGTTACTAATAAGAGGAGAGAACGTTGCACTTTCCCCCCAAAAAAACAGAGGAGGATCCGGGGCCTCGCCCCCACCCACCCTCCCTATCTCTGTAACCTCCTACGACCCTCCGAGATCTCTGCGCTCCTCCAATTCCGGCCTCTTGCTCATCCCCGATTCCCATCGCTCCGCCATTGGCGGCCGTGCCTTCAGCTGCCCGGGCCCTAAGCTCTTGGAATTCCCTCCCTAAACCTCTCCGCCTCTCTCTCCTCCTTTAAGACGCTCCTTAAAACCTGCCTCTTTGATCAAGCTTTTGGTCACCTGTCCTAATGTCTCTTTATGTGGCTCGCAGTCAAATTTTGTCTGATAATCGCTCCTATAAAGCGCCTTGGAATGTTTTACTACATTAAAGGCGCTGTATAAATGCAAGTTGTCTTTGTAGTTCTTGAGCCAGCTGAACAGTGACAAAGGATATTGGGGATAGAATATAAAAACAGGGAGGTATTGCTGCAGTTATATAAGGTATTGGTGAGACCGCACCTGGAATACTGCATACAGTTTTGGTGTCCATACTCAAGAAAAGACATACTTGCTCTCGAGGCAGTACAAAGAAGGTTCACTCGGTTAATCCCGGGGATGAGGGGGCGGACATATGAGGAGAGGTTGAGTAGATTGGGACTCTACTCATTGGAGTTCAGAAGAATGAGAGGCGATCTGATTGAAACATATAAGATTGTGAAGGGGCTTGATCGGGTGGATGCGGTAAGGATGTTCCCAAGGATGGGTGAAACTAGAACGAGGGGGCATAATCTTAGAATAAGGGGCTGCTCTTTCAAAACTGAGATGAGGAGAAACTTCTTCACTCAGAGGGTAGTAGGTCTGTGGAATTTGCTGCCCCAGGAAGCTGTGGGAGCTACATCATTAAATAAATTTAAAACAGAAATAGGCAAGTTTCCTAGAAGTAAAGGGAATTAGGGGTTACGGGGAGCGGGCAGGAAATTGGACATGAATTTAGATTTGAGGTTAGGATCAGATCAGCCATGATCTTATTGAATGGCGGAGCAGGCTCGAGGGGCCGATTGGCCTACTCCTGCTCCTATTTCTTATGTTCTTATAAAAAGGTTGGATGTTCTTACAATATTAAAGTATTTCACCCAGACAATTTGAATCTATGGGGTAGATTTTGACTTTTTGCGATAGTTGTAAACGATAATGGAAATAAAAACAGGGAGAGATGCGAAACGGGCTGCCAACCCCCTATCCCCCATTTTACACTATCGCACAAAGTCGAGATCAACCCCAGAGAGTCTGAAAGGAAATGGGGACTGAAAGCACTAAAAGTTTTTACTGGCGTATTTCTAAGTCCACTGAATCTGAGCAGCATTGAAAATTGGATGAGATAAAACGCAATTACTTAAAGAGGCCCGAGAGGCATACCTGGAAACTATAAATCAGCAAGCTTTTGAAATAATTTTAAGAGATCTGGCAGAATAAAGTGCCTGTTTTTGTTAGAACAGAGGAGATGTGTATGGGTGATTCGATCGAGGTATTTAAAGTGATGAAGGAATGGGACAGTTTGTTTCCAGCGTTCTGACTCAGAGGCGGGAATTTACCACTAAGTTCAAAGCTCACTGCTTTTAAAAGCTACTGTTACCACCACATTGATGTCATTCATTCGGAAGTCAACAGTCAGAGGAGTTTACAATCCCGATTGCACGCAATTAATACAGAGCACGAGCGTATAGTGCCGAGAACTTGTGTTATGCCAAACCTTTATAAATCACTGGTCAGGCCTCAGCCGGAGTATTGTGTCCAGTTCAGGGCACCGCCCTTTTGGGAAGGATTGACAAGGCCTTAGAGAGGGTGCAGAGGAGATTTACTATCGGGGATGAGGGACTTCACTTAGCGTGGAGAGACTGGAGAAGCTGGGATTGTTCTCCTTAGAGCAGAGAAAGTTAAGGGGAGATTTAATGGATTAAAGGAGAGGTGTTCAAAATTATGAGGGGTTTCGATAGAGTAACTGGGGAGAAGCTGTTTCCACTGGCAGGAGGGTCGGTGACCAGAGGACGCAGATTTAAGATAATTGGCAAAAGAGCCAGAGGGGGAGATGAGGAGAATTTTTTTCACACAGCGAGTTGTTATGACCTAGAATGTGCTGCCTGAACGGGTGGTGGAAGCAGATTCAATAGTAACTTTCGAAAGGGAATTGGATAAATACTCGAAGAGGCAAAAATTTGCAGGGCTATGGGGAATGAGTGGGACTAATGGGCTAGCTCTTTCAAAGAGCCAGCACAGACTCGACGGGCCAAATGGTCTCCCACATGGCTGTATGACTCCATGGTTTCTGGCTCACTTGGAAGCGCTCCTGACTCTGCGTCCGCACGTTATGGGCTCAAGCCCAGCCCATAATTTAAGCCGTCGCTAAAATGCTGCACCGAGGGAGTGCTGCACTGTCAGAGGTGCCATCCTTTGGACGAGGCGTTAAACCGAGACCTCCCACCCTCCCCACCGCACCCCAACCTGCTCGCTCGTGCGGATGTTAGAAGATGCCACCGGAAGGAGAGAAAAGAGTTCTCCTGGCGTCCCGGCCAACATTCCTCCCTCAACCAACACCACCAAAGGACAGATTAACCGACCCGTTCGCCTCGTTACTGCTTGTCGGATTTTTGCTGCTGCCAAAATAATGAACGAGTTTAATGGCGCTCACCGTTACTCGGGTGTAATTCGTCCAGCAGTTTGTGGCGAGGAAGAGATTTCCCCGTGAGCTGCGAACCGCCGCAAGTCGCTGGACGATTTGCTCCCCTCGCGAAAACGGCAGCTCGTCCTCAGTCTCCCCGTGAGATTGCTGCACTTGCGCATTAATTCCCCATTAAACTCGCGGCAGAAAGTTCAGGCTGGTACTTAACAGCGTAAGAACCCTTTTTAATGAGGACGTTTATGTTCTTGCAATGCCAATCAACCTCTCCAGCCCAGAAAGGGAACGATTGAAACTGTGGAATCTCATTCCTGCAACGAGTAAATTGTCCTTAGAGATTTTTTAAATTTTAAATGTTCTCATTTTTTTTCTTACTTTTCCTTTCTCTCTCTTTTTTTTCCCTCTCTCTCTCTTTTAATCCAATCTTTCTTTCTCTCTCTCTGTTTCCTTCTCCGTCATTCCTCTGTTTCTTTCTCAATCCTTAAATCTCATTGTTTAAGGAGATAAACTGCTGGTCCCATCATTCACCGAGGTCCCCTGTTATCTGCTCACACTTCCAGCGACTTGCAGGGCGAAAATTATTTCGTAAGAACATAAGAAATAGGAGCAGGAGTAGGCCAATCGGCCCCTCGAGCCTGCTCCGCCATTCAATAAGATCATGGCTGACCTGATCCTAACCTCAAATCTGAATTCGTGTCCAATTTCCTGCCCGCTCCCCGTAACCCCTAATTCCCTTCACAGGTTAAAGGGTGAGGGAAAAAGTCTAACCAACAGGGCACGTCACGAGATGCCCCACTCCAGCAAAGTCTGGGCCAACATGTTTCCTTGTGTGTGGCAGAGCAGGTGGAGGAAGAATCTTATTTCCTGTACAATAATGATTGCTACACTAGGTGAGCAATCTGTGTTCTAATTTGTAAACGGTGATTAAGCATGCAGGTGCAGTATTCAGCTCGAGAATTCTTTGGCCATCAATACTTGTCAGTCTTACTATTCTATGGCTTAAAACATTTCAGGAAACATAACTGTTTCCCCACTGACCCGTTTGGATTACTATGCGTTAGAAGTATTTAGTGCATTCACTGTTAGAATCTCTTAATATCCACTCACTCATCATTCCTGCCTTTGCTGACTCAGATTGGCTCCTGGTTCTCCCAGCGCCTCCAATTTAAAATTCTAATCCTTGTGTTTAAATCTCTTAAGAACATAAGAAATAGGAGCAGGAGTCGGCCAATCGGCCCCTCAGGCCTGCTCCGCCATTCAATAAGATCATGGCTGATCTGATCCTGACCTCAAATCTGAATTCATGTCCAATTTCCTGCCCGCTCCCCGTAACCCCTAATTCCCTTTACTTCTAGGAAACTGTCTATTTCCGTTTTTAAATTTATTTAATGATGTAGCTTCCTGGGACAGCAAATTCCACAGACCCACCACCCTCTGAGTGAAGAAGTTTCTCCTCATCTCAGTTTTGAAAGAGCAGCCCAAAATTGCCTCTTCATGACGCCCCTCCCCACTGTTTCTGTAACCTCCTCCAACTCCCACCCCACCCCCTTCCCCGGCCCAGAACTCTCCGTTTCTCTGACTCTTTCTTCCTGTGCACTCCGTCTCCCCCCTGCCCCGCACTTCCTTCACCCCTCCGTTGGCGGCCGTAGGCCGCACACTCTGGAATGTCCTTCCGCCTCTCTACCTCTCTGCTTCTTTAAGGCACTCCTTAAAACTTGGTGTGCAACCCCGACTGGCAAAGCTCCAAACCAGGAGGACAAGCTTGCAAAATTGCTCCTTCTTGTATAATGGTGCTCTTTTTGGTTCCATCCAAACTCAACACCCCAGTTGAAAGGGAATTGGATACATATTTGAAAAAGAAGGATGCGGCCAAATGGGAATGGATCAAAGAGCTTCAGTTGAAGGGCTAGCATCAGAACCGGCACGATGGACTGAATGGCCTTGTGTGTTGTAATTTCTATGAATGCTCATTGCTGCCCCCAAACTCATCATTAGTCTCGGAGGCAAATACTTTCAACGCAAACCACCTTCCACTTTTCCGCCTTACAATTGGTGACAAAATGCCTCAAATGTTAAGATGGAGGCCTGACGTTTGAGGTCAGGCGGGGAGAGGGGCTTCACCTGCTCAGAACAGCCTTGGACTCGACCAGCAAATGCCACCAACCTTTCAGCGAGGATTGGTCCCTTCTCATTCAGCGTCAGCCGTGGTTCAGTAGGTACCGCTCTTGTCTCCGAGCCAAAAGGTGGTGGGTTCGAGTCCCCACTCCAGAGACTTGAGCACAAAAACCCAGGCTGACACTCGGAGCTGCCGTCTTTCGGATCAGACGTTAAACCAAGGCCCCGTCCGCCCTCTCAGATGGACGTGAAAGATCCCACGGCACTGTTTGAAGAAGAGCAGGGGGAGTTCTCCCCGGTGTCCTGGGCCAATATTTATCCCTCGACCCACATTACCAAAACGGACTATCTGGTCATTATCCCATAGCCGTTTGTGGGATCTGGCCGTGCGCAAATTGGCTGCTGCGTTTCCTGCATGACAACAGTGACCGCACTTCAAAAGTGCTTCACTGGCTGTAAAGCGCTTTGGGAGGTCGTGAAAAGCACTATATAAATGCACGACTTTCATTCTTCTCATTCCCGGGCACCAATCCAAAGCAGTGCTGGCTGAAATCTGCAGACACATCGGGAAGGTTTACATCTGAACATGTACCGAGATTTTTATTCCCTGTGCATTTGATTTGAGCTCGGTCTGAGGAGCTGGCTCTGCTATGTGTGGGCCTGGCCTCCCTCTGTGCCCCAGCCCCTATGGTATAAACAATAAAGACCGTCCATTTTTAAAAAATTCGTTCATGGGATGTGGGCGTCGCTGGCGAGGCCGGCATTTATTGCCCATCCCTAATTGCCCTTGAGAAGGTGGTGGTGAGCCGCCTTCTTGAACCGCTGCAGTCCGTGTGGTGAAGGTTCTCCCACAGTGCTGTTAGGAAGGGAGTTCCTGGATTTTGACCCAGCGACGATGAAGGAACGGCCGATATATTTCCAAGTCGGGATGGTGTGTGACTTGGAGGGGGACGTGCAGGTGGTGTTGTTCCCACGTGCCTGCTGCCCTTGTCCTTCTAGGTGGTAGAGGTCGCGGGTTTGGGAGGTGCTGTCGAAGAAGCCTTGGCGAGTTGCTGCAGTGCATCCTGTGGATGGTACACACTGCAGCCACTGTGCGCCGGTGGTGAAGGGAGTGAATGTTTAGGGTGGTGGATGGGGTGCCAATCAAGCGGGCTGCTTTATCTTGGATGGTGTCGCGCTTCTTGAGTGTTGTTGGACCTGCACTCATCCAGGCAAGTGGAGAGTATTCCATCACACTCCTGACTTGTGCCTTGTAGATGGTGGAAAGGCTTTGGGGAGTCAGGAGGTGAGTCACTCGCCGCAGAATACCCAGCCTCTGACCTGCTCTTGTAGCCACAGTATTTATATGGCTGGTCCAGTTAAGTTTCTGGTCAATGGTGACCCCCAGGATGTTGATGGTGGGGGATTCGGCGACGGTAATGCCGTTGAATGTCAAGGGGAGGTGGTTCCTCCCAGCAGTCCTGAAGCACCACGTCATTGGAAATTAATTTTTTTCCAGATTCGTCCTCCTAAAGCACGCACCAAACCTTCCCCCAAGGAACTTGTTTCACACATGGAGCCAACATTATTTTGCTAGGGAGACTTGTTATAACAAGAAAAAATAATGGCTCACTGGAGCTTCTACGATATGCCTCACACGGAACGTAGTTGGGATGATCCCACGATCCGGCCGCTCCCCGGATTGCGGAATCACCTCTCTAATCCCCCTCCGATGCTTGTCCAGCGCCGACTCTACCACGGTTAATCCCGTTAGGGTGCAGCTCCCGTACAAACGCTTAACGCGATTCCTTCTCTGCAGGTTGAGGCCCGCATTAAAATAGGGCGGCAGGGAATCTGATACTGTCCCCACCACCCACACCGTCCCCGCTTAGCGTGGGCAGCCACCTAAATGGCGCCGACCGTTCGCCATCGCCATTGCCTTAATTTCTCTTCTACCTTAACAATGTGGGAAATCATCGGAACCCTCCCTGTGAAGATCTAAGCTCTAACCTCAAACGTAAAGTGGCACGCTCATTGCTATTGTTTTGTGAACTTACCAATGAGAAAGTTAACTTTTCTCATGGTGCTTTCCTGGCTCCAGTGAGTACCACATCTTTCACTAAAGGTCAAACACTGCTTTCTCGCAGCTAGTATCTGGCACTGTTGCTTCCCTATAAAACGCCACAATTAAACAGTGCTGGGCCCTGTTCTTCATTCGTGGGTTTCGAGGGAGAACTTTCATCCGACTCTTAAAGTGAAACGCATCCCGCGCGAGGATCGGAGATTGTAAACATTAGCCTCGCGGCGACTGCTGGCCGAACGTTTAACGCTCTTGTCTGACATATTGGGGCCCACCTGGATAGACTGCAGAGCCCTTTCCAGTCTTGTAGTTCCCCCAGTATTCCTGGTCCTCTGCTCATTGTGCTGGCGGAGGCATTAACCGATTTTGGATTAACCCTTCCGTTAATATAACGGGCAGAGGAGTGTCACCCGTACGTGCCAGGCATTGGACCCAATCCCAAGCCTTTAGTCTCTTGTGACAGCCACTGTAAACCCTTTTTGGGCGAGGGTGTCCAAGGATGCACTGCCTGAAAGGGCGGTGGAAGCAGATTCAATAGTAACTTTCAAAAGGGAATTGGATAAATACTTGATAAGGAAAAGTTTGCAGGGAAGGAGCAGGGGGGAGTGGGACTAATCGGACAGCTCTTTCAAAGAGCCGGCCCAGGCAGGATGGGCCGAATGGCCTCCTCCAGCGCTGTACGATTCTACGATATGGATCAGAGGCGGGTAAATGGATGTGAGGTACAGATCGGCCGTGATCTAACTGATTCAGGTTCGAGGGGCTGAATGGCCTCACTGCACCTGAGGATCACATCAGACTCGGCTTCAACAACAAGGGAGAAAGTGGGAAAAAAAATCCCACAACGGGATCTTGATAAATTGGGCCAGTGGGCCGATGAATGGCAGATGGAGTTTAATTTAGATAAATGTGAGGTGATGCATTTTGGTAGATCGAATCGGGCCAGGACCTACTCCGTTAATGGTAGGGCGTTGGGGAGAGTTATAGAACAAAGAGATCTAGGAGTACAGGTTCATAGCTCCTTGAAAGTGGAGTCACAGGTGGATAGGGTGGTGAAGAAGGCATTCGGCATGCTTGGTTTCATTGGTCAGAACATTGAATACAGGAGTTGGGATGTCTTGTTGAAGTTGTACAAGACATTAGTAAGGCCACACTTGGAATACTGTGTGCAGTTCTGGTCACCCTATTATAGAAAGGATATTATTAAACTAGAAAGAGTGCAGAAAAGATTTACTAGGATGCTACCGGGACTTGATGGTTTGACTTATAGGGAGAGGTTAGACAGACTGGGACTTTTTTCCCTGGAGAGTAGGAGGTTAAGGGGTGATCTTATAGAAGTCTATAAAATAATGAGGGGCATCGATAAGGTAGATAGTCAAAATCTTTTCCCAAAGGTAGGGGAGTCTATAACGAGGGGGCATAGATTTAAGGTGAGAGGGGAGAGATACAAAAGGGTCCAGAGGGGCAATTTTTTCACTCAAAGGGTGGTGAGTGTCTGGAACGAGCTGCCAGAGGCAGTAGTAGAGGCGGGTCCAATTTTGTCTTTTAAAAAGCATTTGGACAGTTACATGGGGAAGATGGGTATCGAGGGATATGGGCCAAGTGCAGGCAATTGGGACCAGCTTAGTGGTATAAACTGGGCGACATGGACATGTTGGGCCGAAGGGCCTGTTTCCATGTTGTAAACTTCTATGATTCTATACATAGGGACGGGAGTAGGCCATTCAGCCCCTCGAGCCTGATTCTGTTAGATCATGGCTGGTCCACACCTCAACCGTCCCTATGTCGGTATGGGATTTTTCTGCCGCTTTCTCCCTCGCGGTGTCCAGCTTTTGTTGTTGAAGCCGAATCTGATGTGATCCTCAGGTGCAGTAAACCCCCTGACGTGAATTGGCCCCACTTGGAAAGCTCTCCCTGCTGATTGACAAGTACTAATTAGTGGGGTTTACTGCAATATGTAAACACATGCAAGCATTGGAAACCGAGCTTTCAAATTGAACAGTTATCCCACCTTCAGCTTATATTCCTACAGCTGCGTTTAAACAGTGTTCCCTCTCCTTTTTAAAAAAAAAATGTGCATGTGCCAGAACGCATGTATTGTGAACACATTGGTATCTTCCCTTTTAAAAGCTCTGCGAGCAGGAGTTTGGTATCTTATAGTTTGGAAGACAAGATTTATTGGCGCGACTGCAGCTGTGACTATTCGCACTGTGCCTGAAACGATAATTTTTCAAACTTAAGTAAATAATTTATCAAGAAAAATGACATGCCAGCCCTTGTCTATTGAAGTGCACTTGAATAAAATCTTCTATGAGACATAATTAGTCATCTAATCAATCGGGCCTTGTGAGCATGTCTGTATCGC
The DNA here is from genome assembly GCF_035084215.1 of Heptranchias perlo. Lineage (NCBI taxonomy): Eukaryota > Metazoa > Chordata > Chondrichthyes > Hexanchiformes > Hexanchidae > Heptranchias > Heptranchias perlo. Next base: position 70,717,858 of record NC_090336.1, on the reverse strand, counting down.
AAATGTTGAGTGCTGTCTTTAGCTTTGCCAGAATGAACTATTTAAATAATGCTTTAATTTACTTGAACTCATCCCTCCCTTTCCCCGCCAGTCCCAAGAAACTATCACTCCTCTTTCCCCCGAGGGCTGCTGATTGAATTGTACAAACAGTGTATACTTTGCTGTTCATTCGTATTTGTTTAAAATCTTTAGTGTGTTCCGACACTGCTTGCCTTGTGTTACTGACTCTCGTTAACCCTTAACCTGCTAACAATGTGCATTCACTGCCATTTGAAAGTATGGCCTCGAAATCATCTGCTATTCCAGCACCAAAATTAACCCATTTATTCAATAAACAGCTCTGCTAAAATACCAGGCAGAGGGCCGCCACATGATTGCATTAAGCATTCGCCTGTTAATGTTGTCAACAGTAAGTTACAGCAGTACGTTCTACTGTAATATTGTAACTGTACATTATAGAATCATAGAATGGTTACAGCACAGAAGGAGGCCATTCGGCCCATTGAGTCTGCGCCGGCTCTATGCAAGAGCAATCCAGCTAGTCCCACTGCCCCGCCCTTTCCCCGTAGCCCTGCAAATTTTTTCCTTTCAAGTACTCATCCAGTTCCCTTTTGAAGGCCATGATTGAATCTGCCTCCACCACCCCCTCGGGCAGTGCATTCCAGATCATAACCACTCTCTGCGTAAAAAAGTTTTTCCTCATGTCGCCTTTGGTTCTTTTGCCAATCACCTTAAATCTATGCCCTCTGGTTCTTGGCCCTTCTGCCAATGGGAACAGTTTCTCTCTATCTACTCTGTCTAGACCCTTCATGATTTTGAACACCTCGATCAAATCTCCTCTCGACTGTCTCTGTTCCAAGGAGAACAACCCCAGCTTCTCCAGTCTATCCACGTAACTAAAGTCCCTCATCCCTGGAATCATTCTAGTAAATCTCTTCTGCACCCTCTCTAAGGCCTTCACATCCTTCCTAAAGTGTTGTACTGTAATATTGTAACTGTACATTGTACTGTAATATCATACTGTACATTGTACTGTAATATTGTAACTAATATTGTTACTGTAATATTGTATTGTACATTGTACCGGAATGTTGTAAGTGTACATTATACTGTAATATTGTACTGTAACATTGTAACTGTACAGTGCACTGTAATATTGTACCTGTACATTGTGCTGTACATTGTACTGTAACATTGTACTGTAACATTGTAACTGTACATTTGAATGTAACACTACTGTAACATTACTGTAACATTTTAAATGTACATTGTAGTGTGACATTGTAACTGTACATTGTACTGTAACATTACATGGTAACATTGCAACTGTACATTGTACTGTAACATTACATGGTAACATTGCAACTGTACATTGTACTGTAATATTGCAACTAATGTTGTAACTACATTGTATTGTACATTGTAGTGTAATATTGTAACTGTACATTGTAACTAACATTGTAACTGTACATTGTACTGTAACATTGCAACTACATTGTACTGTAACATTGTAACTGTACATTGTACTGTAATATTGCAACTAACATTGTAACTGTAACTTTGTACGGTACATTGTACTGTAACATTGTAGGTACATTGTACTGTAACATTGTAGGTACATTGTACTGTAACATTGTACTGTAATATTGTACTTTAAAAGTTTTAAAGGAAACTGTAGGGATACTTTTGATGGATAGAAAATCATGGGCTGCACCTAAAAATACTTAAGAGGAGAGGTTGAGTAGATTGGGACTCTACTCATTGGAGTTCAGAAGAATGAGAGGCGATCTTATTGAAACACATAAGATTGTGAAGGGGCTTGATCGGGTGGATGCAGTAAGGATGTTCCCAAGGATGGGTGAAACTAGAACTAGGGGGCATAATCTTAGAATAAGGGGCTGCTCTTTGAAAACTGAGATGAGGAGAAACTTCTTCACTCAGAGGGTGGTAGGTCTGTGGAATTTGCTGCCCCAGGAAGCTGTGGAAGCTACATCATTAAATAAATTCAAAACAGAAATAGACAGTTTCCTAGAAGTAAAGGGAATTAGGGGTTATGGGGAGCGGGCAGGAAATTGGACATGAATTTAGATTTGAGGTTAGGATCAGATCAGCCATGATCTTATTGAATGGCGGAGCAGGCTCGAGGGGCCGATTGGCCTACTCCTGCTCCTATTTCTTATGTTCTTATGTTCTTAAGATGTGCTCCCTGGGCGTGCCTGATTGCAGAATCACCCTTTATATATAGTAATTGGTACACGTGTGTGTGTATATATATTTGTGTGTATATATATATATATATACATATATAGTTAGTCGACAAAGTTGTTACACTAATCTTCTCTCCACATACTCTCTCATTCATTGATGGTCACACTTAGACACAACACATGCACGCATACAAAACACAAACGGACACACACTCTCTCATTCACATAAACACACGCATTCTCATGAATTCACACACACTCATACTTTCATTTACACACGCACACAATTACACAGGGGTAGACATGCTGATCACAAATTGTCTCCTCCCCCGCCCTCACCCCTCACCACCCCCCAGTCCAAAATAACCGAAGCTTGTGTTTCAGAGGACACCTCTGCATTGTGAGCGTCCGTTACCATTTTGACCTTCTCCTTTTCCTCCTGATTGGATCGTCCCCTGTTCACTGGGATGTGGGGTACACCATCTTTCAAATAAAAAACTCCTACTGCTCCCGACGTTGAGTAAATGATCTTTCCCCGTTCGTCTCCACGGCAACTTTATTCTTTTAAGTACAAAGGACCATTTTCTGGAGCGTTCAATGCCACCTTCGCAAACCCTAATCTGTTAATTGTTCTGTTATCTGTTTGAATCAGGCAGTATAAATATCACAGGGCACGTTTTTCCAGGGATCGTCTCCAAAAGTTCCGCTCCGACTTCAGACGCAGAAGGCTAGAAATTAGTGGATGATTGGTTAACTCACTCGTACGACGTTCCCCTGCCTGCTATTTTGATGTCAGCGTGTTTGAAATAGTTGGACTGAGGAATGTCACACGGACGTGTTAGCAATTACTGTGTTGATGGTCTTCATTTGTTTACGGGTTGTGGGTGATGCCCAACAAGGGCTGCATTTATTGCCCTGCATATCGCAACAGTTGGTACAAGTCCACAGTATTTAACGTTGGGCTTTGTCACTTCTTCCCTTCACCTATGCCGATGTGCCTTTCACAACCTCAGGATGTCCCAAAGCACTTTACAGCCAACGGAGCACTCTTTTGAAGTGTTGTCACTGTTGTAACGCGGCAGTCAGTTTGCGCACAGCAAGATCCCACAAACGGTAACGTGATAATGACCTGTTTTAGCGATGTCAGTTGAGGGATAAATATAGGCCAGGGGCGCCTCCCTTGTTCCTTTTACATACACCTGAGAGGGTCGACGAGGGCTCGGTTTAACATCTCAGCCTAAAGGCAGGGCCTCTGACAGTGCAGCACTCTCTCAGTACTATGCTGGAATGTCAGCCTAGATTTTGTGCGCAATTCCCTGGAGTGAGGACTCAAACCCACAACCTTCTGACTCAGAGGCCAGAGTGCTACCCGCTGAGCCACAGCTGACACTTAAGAACTTTGGGGCATTCAATTGACCAGAAATTTAACTGGACCAGCCTGTGGCTACAAGAGCAGGTCAGAGGCTGGGTATTCTGCGGCGAGTGACTCACCTCCTGACTCCCCAAAGCCTTTCCACCATCTACAAGGCACAAGTCAGGAGTGTGATGGAATACTCTCCACTTGCCTGGATGAGTGCAGCTCCAACAACACTCAAGAAGCTCGACACCATCCAGGACAAAGCAGCCCGCTTGATTGGCACCCCATCCACCACCCTAAACATTCACTCCCTTCACCACCGGCGCACCGTGGCTGCAGTGTGTACCATCCACAGGATGCACTACAGCAACTCGCCAAGGCTTCTTTGACAGCACCTCCCAAACCCGTGACCTCTACCGTCTAGAAGGACAAGGGCAGCAGGTACATGGGAACAACACCACCTGCACGTTCCCCTCCAAGTCACACACCATCCCGACTTGGGAATATATCGGCCGTTCCTTCATTGTCGCTGGGTCAAAATCCTGGAACTCCCTTCCCAACAGCACTGTGGGAGAACCTTCACCACACGGACTGCAGCGGTTCAAGAAGGCGGCTCACCACCACCTTCTCAAGGGGCAATTAGGCGATGGGCAATAAATGCCGGCCTCGCCAGCGACGCCCACATCCCACGAACGAATAAAAAAAAAATTAGCCAAACTTTACCTCCAATCCTGGTGAAGCGTGGGTATTTTTGATTAAACCGTCGACCGGCTTGCACATGATGAATCTTAAGAGCTGATTGTCTGACTCTCGAAGAGGAGCTGGACTTGGTAGCACTGGTCACGACATCGTGAGTCCACATGCCGATTCACCAACCGCGGGCCCCAGATTTCCATACCAGCGGGTCCTCCCTGGTTATCGCCCAGTCGGAGAGTCGACCGTTGAATTCCGTCATGCGAAGTTTTGACGGTCTCGAAAACACACCGGCCGATAAGATCACAGTTCAACGTGAGAAACGGCAGCTTCCTTGGATATTCCTGGACTCATGATAGCTACACACCTATGGTGACTAATCAGATTCTTTTTTCTGCATAAACTTCCCCTTTTTAGACTGTAAACTTAGGCGTGTTGATGATATAACCTGTGTTCCCCTGTTAACCGATTTAAAATAAGCGGGTTAGCACCTGTATTCAAACAGTAGCTGGAGTAATATCCCACAATGAATAAAAGGAGAGGTCACAGAAAAAAACAATCTCTTTCCCCAGAGGGTGTTACGATGTGGAAATCTCTTCCACAAACCTTTGAAGCAGAGTCCATCAATTCACAAAAGGCAGGCGGACAGTTGTTTAATGAGGAATTATTAAAGGGTACGGGGAGTGAGGGGGAGAGTGGGATTAGACTGGGTGGGATATTAAAGGGTACGGGGAGTGAGCGGGAGAGTGGGATTAGACTGGGTGGGATATTAAAGGGTACGGGGAGTGAGCGGGAGAGTGGGATTAGACTGGGTGGGATATTAAAGGGTACGGGGAGTGAGCGGGAGAGTGGGATTAGACTGGGTGGGATATTAAAGGGTACGGGGAGTGAGCGGGAGAGTGGGATTAGACTGGGTGGGATATTAAAGTGAACGGGGAGTGAGGGGGAGAGTGGGATTAGACTGGGTGGGATATTAAAGGGTATGGGGAGTGAGGGGGAGAGTGGGATTAGACTGGGTGGGATATTAAAGGGTATGGGGAGTGAGGGGGAGAGTGGGATTAGACTGCGTGGGATATTAAGTGGTATGGGGAGTGAGGGGGAGAGTGGGATTAGACTGGGTGGGATATTAAAGGGTACGGGGAGTGAGGGGGAGAGTGGGATTAGACTGGGTGGGATATTAAAGGGTACGGGGAGTGAGGGGGAGAGTGGGATTAGACTGGGTGGGATATTAAAGGGTACGGGGAGTGAGCGGGAGAGTGGGATTCGACTGGGTGGGATATTAAAGGGTACGGGGAGTGAGGGGAGAGTGGGATTAGACGGTGGGATATTAAAGGGTGCAAGGATTGAGCAGGAGAGTGGGATTAGACTGGGTGGGATATTAAAGGGTACGGGGAGTGAGGGGGAGAGTGGGATTAGACTGGGTGGGATATTAAAGGGTACGGGGAGTGAGGGGGAGAGTGGGATTAGACTGGGTGGGATATTAAAGGGTACGGGGAGTGAGGGGGAGAGTGGGATTAGACTGGGTGGGATATTAAAGGGTACGGGGAGTGAGCAGGAGAGTGGGATATTATAGAGTATGGGGAGTGATGAGGAGAGTGACGATGGCCAGTATATGTCGGATGCTGACAACCCAAAAATGAATATTTAAAAAAATGTGCCAGCTTTATTGAACATGATACTTATCGGAATGAAACTGAACGATTGGAGAATGAAGGAACTCGGCTTTATACAGCATCTTTCTTGTCCCAAAGCACTTCACAGTCAATGAGTTACTCTTGAAGTATATTCACCGTTGTAATGTCAGAAAGACAGCAACCAATTTGCGCACAGCAAGGTCCCACAAACGGCACTAAGGTGAATGACCTTTTAATGATGTTGGTTGAGAGATAAATATTGGCCAGGGCACCGGGGAGAGCTCTTCTCCAAACAGTGTCATTGTACCTTTTACGTCCACCTGAGGGGGCAGACGGGGCTTCGGTTTAACGTCTGATCCAAAAGACGCCACCTCCGACAGTGCAGCACTCCCTCGGTACTGCACTGGGAGTGTCGGCCCGGATTATGTGCTCAAGTATCTGGAGTGGGACTTGAACCCATCAAGCCTCCTAACTCAGGAGGCAAGAGCGCTCCCAGTGACTGTCTATCCTTGTACCCCAAGCAGAATCACTCCATCAAGCAGATCATGTATCCAACAATGGATATAAGATGCTTGACTTGGTTAAATTTACTAGCAATAAAATATTAAAGCAAAGAAGCATTCATGAATCCTACTTCTAAGTTTAAAAAAAAAATCTTTTTGGGTCAAAGATCTGATAAAGTTGTTCATTTTGGCTTTTAATATTCTGCAACCTGTCAGACTCTGCAACCGTGATCCTGCTCCCTCGGGTCCTTCGAAAGGACTTGAAACCATATCTCCTTCTGATTTTGATCCTTAAGCTATCTTGGAGATACGCAGCCAGCCCAACGATGAGAGCCCGACTGGGCCCACGGGAACCTGCCCTGCTTATCCGACGTCCAGGGAAAGTTACAATAATTACACACCAGCCAACGAGCGACAGTCCCTGTAGCAATCCCGCGTATCTTTGTTGTTTCGTCTCCATTGGAAAAGGTTCAAGAAAAGCCCGAAGGCAAATGTTAAAAGGGTCTCACGATGAATAATCGCAGCTTGTTGTCTTTCTTGCCGGTTGGATAATATCTGACTTTGATATTTGTTATCGAGAAAATGTTTTCATCTTTCCGGTGAAAATTATTTCAACCAAAGCATCTCTTGCATCATTAAGAAAGGACTTGCGTTTATATTGTGCTTTTTATGACCACAGGACATCCAAAGTGCTTTACAGCTATTAACACGTTTAGTTGTAATTATGATTCAGCACGGTACGGTAAATAACTTTAAATATTCATTAAATATAATTTTTTAATTCTTCCACGAAACTTGAAGGTAAGTATTTGATGGGATTGCAGCTTTTGTGTTTGAAGTGTCGTTTCTGAATAGACTTGGCTCTGAGCCATTTACTCCAAGGCAAGCTAGTAACAGAAGTATATTCAAACAGTATTAATTCTGTTCCCTGGCAAAATGTCAGGAGTCGTTTGATGAAAAGTGAGAAAGGCACCTTTTTAAAACTCTGTGGTTAATACGCTGAGAGAATATAAGATTTCATCAAAGTAATTATATTTGCTGTAATCGGGGACGTAAGTTATGTTATTGGTTAGGGATAACATGATACAATATCAATCTTCTGCTCCTATAACATTTCAAATTAGCTGGAAGCTCTCTTCTGCCACTAAATCTATCCATTTGTTGTAACACTGCGGGAAATGTCGATTTTATCCCAATTTAAAGCTGGCTTTCAAAAGTTAAATTCTATTTTAGCAAGTGTCGGCTGTGTTGGCTCAGTTAGTAGCATCAATCTAGAAGTAAAGGGAATTAGGGGTTACGGGGAGCGGGCAGGAAATTGGACATGAATTTAGATTTGAGGTTAGGATCAGATCAGCCATGATCTTATTGAATGGCGGAGCAGGCTCGAGGGGCCGATTGGCCTTCTCCTGCTCCTATGTCTTATGTTCTTATTTCTTGTGTTCTAACTCTCGCCTCTGAGTCAGGAGGTTATGGGTTACATGGAATTACATAGAATTTACAGCACAGACACAGGCCATTCGGCCCAACTGGTCCATGCCATCGTTTATGCTTCCTCCCACCCCTCTTCATCGCACCCTATCAACAAAGCCTTCTATTCCCTTCTTCCTCATGTGTTTATCCAGCTTCCCCTTAAAGGCATCCATGCTATTCGCCTCAACTATTCCATGTGGTAGCAAGTTCCACATTCTAACCATTCTCTGGGTAAAGAAGTTTCTCCTGAATTCCTTATTGGATTTATTAATGACTATCTTATATTTATGGCCCCTAGTTCTGGTCTCCCCCACAAGTGGAAACATCTTCTCTACGTCTACCCTATCAAACTATAAATCTGAGATAGATAGCTTTTTGGCAACCAAAGGTATTAAGGGATATGGGCCAAAGGCAGGTGTATGGAGTTAGATCACAGATCAGCCATGATCTTATCAAATGGCGGAGCAGGCACGAGGGGCTGAATGGCCTACTCCTGTTCCTATGTTCTTATGTTCCTAAACCCTTTCATAATCTCAAAGACCTCTATTGGGACACCCCTCGGCCTTCTCTTTCCTGGAGAGAAGGGTTCAAGTCCCTATCCAGAGACTTGAGCCCATAATCCAGGCTGCCTCTTGGGGCCTCAGTGTTCAATATTCTCGGGACAGGCCCTGACCCTTTAATTCTCACGAAACTCGGATGGTACGTCGAACTCTGTTGGATGAAACAAACGCGGTTTATTGAGACGTGGAAACCAAGTTCTGAATCGGTACAGCAAAGCAGGTGCCATGTTGAATTCAACTCCACGTGTGTATAATTAGACCTGTTTGAGCACGACAACTTGAATGAGGTTAACACCTCCTCTTTCACCCATCGTAACACCCGAATCCCATCTGCCTGTTAAGTTTGGCATAAAAGATCCCACGGCATTATTTGTAGAAGAGCAGGGGAGTTCTCTCAGTGTCTACTTAATGTGTTCAAATCCCACCATGGCAGTTTGAGAACTTGAATTCAGATCTAAAAATCTGCAAATAAAATCAGTAAGAGTGACCGTGACGCTGTCAGATTGTCGTAAAAAAACCCAACTGGTTGACTAATATCCCTTTAGGGAAGGGAACCTGCCGCCCTTAGCCGGTCTGGGCCCATACGTGCCTCCAGTCCCCACACCAACGCGGTTGACCCTTAACTGCCCTCTGAAGCGGCCTGGCAAACCACCGAGCAACTTCGCCACACGGAGAGGAGCAGTGCAAGGAGAAGGCCCACCTCCACCTTCTCAGGACGGGCAGTAAATGCCGGCCTTGCCAGCGACGCCCACATCCCCGAGAATGAATCTGAAAGAATGTTTGATGCTGCTGTTACATCAATTAGACAGGAGTTTGTGCCCTGTTCCAATTCGGGTAGGATTTGCAACGTCTTAACACATTAGTGTTAAAAATTAACACGAGGGCTTGCCTTTTGGGCTTTGTTGATCTCTTGTAATTCTTTAAGCGGCAGAAGTTACATAAGAACATAAGAAATAGGAGCAGGAGGAGGCCAATCGGCCCCTCGAGCCTGCTCCGCCATTCAATAAGATCATGGCTGATCTGATCCTAACCTCAAATCTAAATTCATGTCCAATTTCCTGCCCGCTCACCGTAACCCCTAATTCCCTTTACTTCTAGGAAACTGTCTATTTCTGTTTTAAATTTATTTAATGATGTAGCTTCCACAGCTTCCTGGGGCAGCAAATTCCACAGACCTACCACCCTCTGAGTGAAGAAGTTTCTCCTCATCTCAGTTTTGAAAGAGCAGCCCCTTATTCTAAGATTATGCCCCCTAGTTCTAGTTTCACCCATCCTTGGGAACATCCTTACCGCATCCACCCGATCAAGCCCCTTCACAATCTTATATGTCTCAATAAGATCGCCTCTCATTCTTCTGAACTCCAATGAGTAGAGTCCCAATCTACTCAACCTCTCCTCATATGTCCGCCCCCCTCATCCCCGGGATTAACCGAGTGAACCTTCTTTGCACTGCCTCGAGAGCAAGTATGTCTTTTCTTAAGTTGGTTTGTCAAATTGGTTCACTGAAACATGAAGCCCTCCGTTTATTTGTTTTTGAGAGAAGGTATTTGGGGAATTTGAATTCAAAGCTCCCATTGCCGCACAGAAATATTTGGAGGTGGTATTGGACGCCTCAACATCTCATCATCATTGTGTTGGAACGAGGTTTGTTTATAAAACAAATCGCTTCCCGTATTGTGTGTCGTTCACCAGCAGCAGATTTCACTCCTCAGCGTGGGGTATTTTTCAGAGTTGGTGTAAAGTGCGTCTGGCGTTGCTCGCCCACGCGGAGAACGGTTGGGGCCCTCGGTAGGACGCTGCCTTATTATCATAGTTTCGCGCAAAGTCTCGGCCGCGGTTCTGTCTGCGGGCCGCTACAGCTCCCCGCACATGTCTGCGCGCCCACAGCGGATGGATGTGGAGATAAGCAGGTACAAAGGACCGTCATGCTGAATTGGACATGTGAAACCTGACGCGTTTTTATTTCATTGAAAGTTCACAATGTGAAGGGAACAAAAAAAAAAACATGTCCTGCCCTGTGTGATCACCACCGAATCTACACTCCCTCTTCTTAACCCTTGCCCCAGATATCTTTATTCGAGGAAGAGTTGATTGTCTCCTTTTTGTCTGAGGTCCTTTTATAAAAGAAAAGAATGCTCTTACCTGAAATTTCTCTGGCGTCTTATATAAAATATCTTTTTTTTGCCATAACAAGCCGACACTGCACTCCTACAGTAATTAAGTGATTAAAATGCTTCAACATAAGGTGTTATATTAATACAAGAATTACTACCTCAGATAACAAACAGTTAAAGACTTAAGTCACATCTTCATGAAAGTTTTAATGCTTGTCCTAAGACTTGTACACCACGATGAACCTATGCGACCAGTTGGTAAAAGTTTGAATAAGACACAAAATTGTACAATTGGTGTGTTCTTTACTCTTTGTTTTCTATTGATTTTTATATAAAGTACTAACCTTCCCTTCCCTGTGCTGGGATTATTTGTATTAGAGCAGTCAAGGCTAAGGGAAGATTTGATAGATGTTTTTAAAGAAAGAACTAGCTCATGATCTCGGAACATCCCAAATCGCTTTACAGCCAATGAAGTGCTTTTTGAAGTGTAGTCACTGTTGTAATGTAGGAAACGCGGCAGCCAATTTGCGCACAGCAAGATCCCACAAACAGCAATGTGATAATGACCAGATAATCATTTTTCATTTGTTCATGGGATGTGGGCGCCGCTGGCAAGGCTGGCATTTATTGCCCTTGAGAAGGTGGTGGTGAGCCGCCTTCTTGAACTGCTGCAGTCCATGTGGTGAAGGTTCTCCCACAGTGCTGTTAGGAAGGGAGTTCCAGGATTTTGACCCAGCGACGATGAAGGAACGGCCGATATATTTCCAAGTCGGGATGGTTTGTGACTTGAAGGGGAACGCGCAGGTGGTGTTGTTCCCATGTGTTTGCTGCTCTTGTCCTTCCAGGTGGTAGAGGTCGCGGGTTTGGGAGGTGCTGTCGAAGAAGCCTTGGCGAGTTGCTGCAGTGCATCCTGTGGACGGTACACACTGCAGCCACTGTGCGCCAGTGGTGAAGGGAGTGAATGTTTAGGGTGCCAATCAAGCGGGCTGCTTTGTCCTGGATGGTGCCGAGCTTCTTGAGTCCTGTTGGAGCTGCACTCATCCAGGCAAGTGGAGAGTATTCCATCACACTGTTTTAGTGATGTTGGTTGAGGGACAAACATTGCCCAGGACACCTGCTCTTCTTCGAAATAGTGGCCGTGGAATCTTTTACGTCCACCTGAGAGGGGCAGACGGGGCCTCGGTTTAATGTCTCATCCGAAAGACGCCACCTCCGACAGCGCAGCGCTCCCTCAGTGCTGCGCTGGGAGTGTCGGCCCAGATTACGTGCTCTCGGTCGCTCGAGCGGGAGGGGGCCCAAAACCCATGACCTTTTGACTCCGAGGCGAGAGTGCCGCGTCTGCCATTCGACTAATGGTCTGCTGTCGTGTGATGTATTGACAGGCAGACAGTCCTTTCACACACCCGCTGGGCAAAAGGCGACAAAGTCGAACGGGAAAAATGACACGAAAGGAGCAGACGGGAAGAGGTCAGCGAGGTCAAGTGTGCCAGCAGGAAGAGGTACCTTTCTGCTCCAAATCTCATCTTTTGAGTTAGGACTACAACTTGTTTTTTTTTAAAAAAAAAGAATTAAAGGTAAGAAATAGCCAGCAGAGGATTCTCCAACATGTTTAAAGCATGAACAATGTGTAGACTGGCCAGCATTCCATAAGGGAAAAATACTCGACAAGGACTACGGGGAGAGAGCGGGGGAGAGAGGGTCGGGAACCAGAGGACACGGATTTAAGATTAATTGGCAAAATAATCGGAGGGGAAATGAGAATTTTTTTTTTCCGCAGCGAGTTGTGATGATCTGGAACGCGCTGCCTGAAAGGGCGGTGGAAGCAGATTCAATAGTGACTTCCGAAAGGGAATCGGACGAATAGTTTAAAAGGAGACAATTCACAGGGCTGTGGGGGGAAAGAGCAGGGGAGAGTGGGTCGAACGGGACAGCTCTTTCAAGGCGTTGGCACACGCACGATTAGCTGAATGGCCTCCTCCTGTGCTGGATAAATCTGTGAAACGGTGACGTTCAGTGCAGAAGGCAGGCGTATTGCAACGTTCTGCAGAATAGGAGAGATGGAGGATAATTCATTCCCCCTCCCACCAACTCCACCCCCCCCCCCAGTCAGTCTCAGCTGTCCGCATTCCTCCCCCCGACACAGATCAGAATCACTAATATTGCAATATTACCAACAAACTGCACTTTGGCAGGAAAAATCAGAGAGCAAGTTATTATCTTAATGGAAAGTACTATAGCACAAAGGGATCTGGGGGTCCCAGTGCAAGAAAATCACAAAGTTAGTATGCAGGTGCAGCAGGTGATCAAGAAGGCCAACGCAATGTTGGCTTTTATTGCTAGGGGGATAGAATATAAAAACAGGGAGGTATTGCTGCAGTTATATAAGGTATTGGTGAGACTGCACCTGGAATACTGCATACAGTTTTGGTCTCCATACTTAAGAAAAGACAGACTTGCTCTCGAGGCAGTACAAAGAAGGTTCACTCGGTTAATCCCGGGGATGAGGGGGTGGACATATGAGGAGAGGTTGAGTAGATTGGGACTCTACTCATTGGAGTTCAGAAGAATGAGAGGCGATCTTATTGAAACATATAAGATTGTGAAGGGGCTTGATCGGGTGGATGCGGTAAGGATGTTCCCAAGGATGGGTGAAACTAGAACTAGGGGGCATAATCTTAGAATAAGGGGCTGCTCTTTCAAAAGTGAGATGAGGAGAAACTTCTTCACTCAGAGGGTAGTAGGTCTGTGGAATTTGCTGCCCCAGGAAGCTGTGGAAGCTACATCATGAAATAAATTTAAAACAGAAATAGACAGTTTCCTAGAAGTAAAGGGAATTAGGGGTTACGGGGAGCGGGCAGGAAATTGGACATGAATTTAGATTTGAGGTTAGGATCAGATCAGCCATGATCTTATTGAATGGCGGAGCAGGCTCGAGGGGCCGATTGGCCGACTCCTGCTCCTATTTCTTATGTTCTTAAACTGACAATGAAAATATAACATGTGTGCAGAAGGCATGTTTCTCAGGTTATTTGCGATATTGTAACATGACCTGGGATCTCCCTGATCTTTGCACCGAGCGGTTAGGGTTGCTCACCCTCTCGGACTGTCCTGGGGTCTCCGGGAATGAAAGATTGATCTCCCGGATGCTGAGCGAGCAAAAACCTGGGAGAGAAATCATCGGGGATTCTCAAAGCGATCGATCTTGTTATCTGCTTCTCGTTAGTTTCATACATCCCTGGAGAGTCTATAGAGCGACGTGTTTGAAACATGAAGAGGTAACACAGGCTTGTCCTCTCTCAACCACCTTATTGGTACACCGGTGCTGCGGCTTACGACATCACCGTAAAGCCAACGCTGTCTCACTTTACGATGGGCAGCCAAAACGGATCTCTGGCCGGCAATGAAACCTCCGGGGAGACGTCCACCCAGAGTTGGCAACCCCACATTACCAGCAAGCCCCTGCAAAGGGTTTTTGGTCGAGTAAACAGGGAGAAATCGCTGCCACTAACAGGAGGGTCGGTAACCAGAGGGACACAGACTTAAGGCAATTGGCAAAAGAACCGGGGGGGGAGATGAGGAGAATTTTTTATTTAACGCAGCGAGTTGTTCTGATCTGGAACGCGCTGCCTGAAAGGGCGGTGGAAGCAGATTCAATAGTAACTTCCAAAAGGGAACTGGATAAATACTTGAAGGGGAAAAAATTTGCAGGGCTGTGGGGGAAAGAGCAGGGGGGAGTGGGAATAATTGGACAGCTCTCTCAAAGAGACGGCACAGGCACGATGGGCTAAATGGCCTCCTTCTGTGCTGTATCATACTATGATTGTATAAAGTGTTTTTTTTTTGGGGGTGGGTGGCGGGTTTAATACCCCATCTATCTGAAAAGGATTTAACCTCCTGTCCAGCCATATAAGCCGGGGTATTCGACCACAATGACAGCTGGGAATTTGTTTGTTTGTTATTATTGAGTGTTATACGGGGCTTGGTTAAGCTTTTATCAGCGCAGGTGTCCTGTGCTGTGGTTAGCTCATAACGCGGTAGAATTCTGTGTCTGTTGCTCTGAAGTCACGACTGTTTGTTCTTGCTCATTCTCTTTTTGTGGAAATCTTTCTCTTCAGTTCTACCCACGAACCGACTCGAGGCATGAACTTGTACCAAGTCTGACTCGATTGACAAAAGATTAGCAGTGGTTTTGTTTTGTTTTGTCTGAAGTTAATCTCGCCCATTTTTTTGGGGGTGGTTTTTTTTTTCTTTGACAAGTTTTTTTTTTAGCGTGCGCCTCCATGACCTGATTTTTCAAAAGTATTCATTGATTGCCCGTCCCTAGTTGCCCTGAGAGGATCAGTTGTTTGTACAACGGAGCGACCAGCTCTAGGCCACTTCAGAGGACATTAAGAGGCCCCCGGTCCGCAGGTGCAACCTCAGAGTGCAGGTGCAGGAAGACGTGGAGACAGGCCGCCTGAGGAAGAACAGGAGCAGGCCATGCCACCCCTCGAGCCTGCTCCGCCACTCAATAAGATCACTGGATTGGGGGTAATATTCTGGCATGGGTGGAGGATTGGTTATCTAACGGGAAGCAGAGAGTTGGGATAAATGGTTCATTCTCGGACTGGCAACCAGCAGCCAGTGGTGTTCCGCAGGGGTCGGTGCTGGGTCCCCAACTCTTTACAATCTATATTAACGATTTGGAGGAGGGGACCGAGTGTAACATATCAAAGTTTGCAGATGATACAAAGGTGGGAGGGAAAGTAGAGAGTGAGGAGGACATAAAAAACCTACAAGGGGATACAGACAGGCTGGGTGAGCGGGCGGAGATTTGGCAGATGCAATACAATATTGGAAAATGTGAGGTTATGCACTTTGGCAGGAAAAATCAGAGAGCAAGTTATTATCTTAATGGCAAGAAACTGGAAAGTACTGCAGTACAAAGGGATCTGGGGGTCCTAGTGCAAGAAAATCAAAAAGTTAGTATGCAGGTGCAGCAGGTGATCAAGAAGGCCAATGGAATGTTGGCTTTTATTGCTAGGGGGATAGAATATAAAAACAGGGAGGTATTGCTGCAGTTATATAAGGTATTGGTGAGACCGCACCTGGAATACTGCATACAGTTTTGATGTCCATACTTAAGAAAAGACATACTTGCTCTCGAGGCAGTGCAAAGAAGGTTCACTCGGTTAATCCCGGGGATGATGGGGCGGACATATGAGGAGAGGTTGAGTAGATTGGGACTCTACTCATTGGAGTTCAGAAGAATGAGAGGCGATCTTATTGAAACATATAAGATTGTGAAGGGGCTTGATCGGGTGGATGCGGTAAGGATGTTCCCAAGGATGGGTGAAACTAGAACTAGGGGGCATAATCTTAGAATAAGGGGCTGCTCTTTCAAAAGTGAGATGAGGAGAAACTTCTTCACTCAGAGGGTAGTAGGTCTGTGGAATTTGCTGCCCCAGGAAGCTGTGGAAGCTACATCATGAAATTAATTTAAAACAGAAATAGACAGTTTCCGAGAAGTAAAGGGAATTAGGGGTTATGGGGAGCGGGCAGGAAATTGGACATTAGATTTGAGGTTAGGATCAGATCAGCCATGATCGTATTGAATGGCGGAGCAGGCTCGAGGGGCCGATTGGCCTACTCCTGCTCCTATTTCTTATGTTCTTATGGATGATCTTCAACCTCAACTCCACTTTTGCGAGATCATAATAACTCGCTGCCTGAAAAAAAAATTCTCCTGTGTTTCTTTTGCCAATTACCTTAAATCTGTGTCCTCTGGTTACCGCCTCCTCCTGCCACTGGAAACAGTTTCTCCTTATTTACTCTATCAAAACCCTTTCACGATTAATTTATTATTACTAAATCTACTCTCGGCATCAAGCCTAAATACTCCTGCTTTGAGAGGAGGGCTGAACGATTCATTGGGTTGGAATAGTTTCACCTCTGGGTTGGCAGGCGGCCAGCGGTGACCGGGATGAAAGATCTTCTCTGCTGAAGGTGGAGGGTGCTGGAGCTAAACGAGTCTGGGCGCCGCCCAGCGCGCCACACCGCGAGAAAATGCCTTCGCAGCTCTTGGCGGGAGGGGCTCGAGTCGCTGTGGTTGGCCTT
The DNA here is from genome assembly GCF_035084215.1 of Heptranchias perlo. NCBI lineage: Eukaryota > Metazoa > Chordata > Chondrichthyes > Hexanchiformes > Hexanchidae > Heptranchias > Heptranchias perlo. Next base: position 70,701,224 of record NC_090336.1, on the reverse strand, counting down.
CGTTGCGGCATCGCAACCTGCTACCAGCGAAAAGGGAAACAAGAGCATGGGAAAGAGAAAATGCTGGAACTGCGCAGCAAGGTCCATCAGCCTCCGCAGCGAGGAAACGATTACCATTTCGCTCAGGAACCCTGTAGAGAGAAGGGGGTGATAGAGGTGTTCAAAATCACGAAGGGTTTCGAAAGAGTAAATAGGGAGAAAGTGTTCCCAGTGGCAGAAAGGTCGGTAACCAGAGGCGACATGAGGACGCAGATTTAAGGTGATTGGCAGAAGAACCAGAGGCGACATGAGGAAACATTTTTTTTTTTACGTGTTGTGATGATCTGGAACGAGCTGCCTGAAAGGGCGGTGGAAGCAGATTCAATGATGACTTTCAAAAGGGAATTGGATGAATACTTGAACAGGAAAAAATTTGCAGGGCTACGGGGAAAGGGCAGGTGAGTGTGACTACCTGGATAGGTCTACCAAAGAACCATCACAGGCATGATGGGCCGAATGGCCTCCCTCTGTGCTGTTTCATTCTATGATACTACTATGAAGGGTCTACACCCCAAATGTTAACCGGTCTTTCTCTACAGACCGGCTGTGCATTTTTGAGCTCCACCAGGAACTTCAGGCTGTCTTCGGTGAAGGGGGGCCTCCTCCGACCTCCCCCCACCACCTCCCTCCGTTGTTCGGCTCAGTGGCAGTCAGGCGCTACCAAGAAAGGCCGTGCCTCGAAGTGCAGCAGCCCTTTAGAAGCTGCTGCACTTCAGGTTCCTCGTTCTCCCAGGTGAAACATGAGCTATAAAAGGCGCAGGAGCATTTTTGAAGGATGGAGTGACTTTTAGAGTCATAGAGTCATAGAGTTATACAGTTCTACCAGCACAGGCATGGTCAGCAACCCCGGGGGGCACTGCACAACCTCCCCCCTCCCAGTCAAGGAATCAGCCCTAAAATCTTGTCCTATATGTGCAGTATTGAACACAGGATTGAATAAGTAGAATCATAGAATGATACAGCACAGAAGGAGGCCATTCAGCCCACTGTGCCTGTACTGGCCCTTTGAAAGAGCTGTCCAATTAGTCCCATTTCCTCTGCTCTTTCCCCATAGCCCTGCAAATTTTTCCTTTTCAATTTTATTCATCCAATTCCCTTCTGAAAGTTACTATTGAATCTGCTTCCTTTCAGGCGGTGAATTCCAGATCATAACAACTCGCTGCGTAAAAAAAAAAAAAATTCTCCTCATCTCCCCCCTGGTTCTTTTTCCAGTTATCTTAAACCTGTGTCCACCGGTCACCGACCTTCCTGCCAGTTTCTCCTTATTTACTCTATCAAAACCCCTTCATAATTTTGAACCCCTCGATTAAATCTCCCCTTGACCTTCTCTGTCCCTAAGGAGGACAACCCCAGCTTCTCCAGTCTCTCCACATAACTGAAGTCCCTCATCCCTGTTATCATTCTATACTTTTCCAAGCTATTCTCGCAACTGTTTTGCTGATCGACCTTGTACCAAAGTTGCGATTCATTCCGCACCTTTTTATTTGAGAGCGCGCAAAGCCCAAGGCCATTCTGGGGTTTACGCTTCCCTGAACACCGAAACTGGTGCCCCATTTGGATTTAAGCACGTCCGAACGAAGAACCGGATTTCAAGGACACAGGCTTGGTGTTAATGTCAAAATTAACCCCGGAAGAACGGCAGCTAAATGTTTAGAAAGAAGCTTCAGAATCCCTTTGGAATTGAAGGCTTGGGGAACTGAGCCGTCAAGAGGTGCTCCATTTGGATCACAACCTTCACCACAATGAGGGAGTCACACTGGAATTCTGTGCCTGGGTGAGAATTATGCTTGGTATGCCTTCATCTGAGCTCTTCTGTAGTGACATAGCGTACTGGTGACATCAAAAGAAAAGATTCTTCAATTACGCAGGATTAAAAGTAATTGGTACTTGGCCCTATTTCATTTTATTCATGAGTACTTATTCATTGCATTACTCACCGAGCCAGGCTCTGCTTCATGTATGTGGTGCTCCAAGATTGCATCTCAGAGTTTGCATTTTTGTAATTTCCTCTCTTTCGTTCCAGTCATACTTTTAGTTCTTTTTGTTCCTTCTTGAGATGTGGGCGTCGCTGGCAAGGCTGGTATTTATTGCCCACCCATAGTTGCCCCTTGAGAAGGCGGTGGTGGGCCTTCTTCTTGAACCGCTGCAGTCCGTGCGGTGAAGGTTCTCCCGCAGTGCTGTGACGTAGAATCCTCCAGGATTTTGACCCAGCGACGATGAAGGAACGGCCGACCGATGTATGTCCAAGTCGGGATGGTGTGTGACTTGGAGGGGAACGTGCAGGTGGTGTTGTTCCCATCTGCCTGCTGCTCTTGTCCTTCTAGGTGGTAGAGGTCGCGGGTTTGGGAGGTGCTGTCGAAGAAGCCTTGGCGAGTTGCTGCAGTGCATCCTGTGGATGGTACACACTGCAGCCACTGTGCACCAGTGGTGAAGGGAGCAAATGTTTAGGGTGGTGGATGGGGTGCCAATCAAGCGGGCTGCTTTATCCTGGATGGTGTCGAGCTTCTTGAGTGTTGTTGGAGCTGCACTCATCCAGGCAAGTGGAGAGTATTCCATCACACTCCTGACTTGTGCCTTGTAGATGGTGGAAAGGCTTTGAGGAGTCAGGAGGTGAGTCACTGGCCGCAGAATACCCAGCCTCTGACCTCCTCCAGTAGCCACGACATTTATGTGGCTGGTCCAGTTGAGTTTCTGGTCAATGGCGAGCCCCAGGATATTCATGGTGGGGAATTTGGCGACGGTAATGCCGTTGAATATCAAGAGCAGGTCGTTAGGCTGTCTCTTGTTGGAGATGGTCAGTCTCTGTTGAACAAGACTGTTTATCAGTGATTTTCATCCCCGTTGATGAAAAGCCTCAAGTCTTCTTCAGACTTTTTTTCCTTCCCTCTGAAAAGACATCCAATTTCCAGTCTCAGAGGCCAGTTTGACCCTGTTTCCAAGGCCACTGTAAAGAGCTGAAGTCTCTAGGTTTCCCTTTCTCCCAAAACGTTCAAAACTCCTAAAGAGCATGCGAGGACAAGGAGTGGCATCCTGGTTCTCCAACACAGATGTGTATTAGCATAACGATTTGCATATGAGCCGTCAAATTAGCTCAGCGACACTGACGGCCCTGCACTGTCGCACTCTTCATTCCTTTATTCCAATCTGTACATTTACACGCACAGATACTCAAGCACGTCTAACTCTTGAACGGCCAGTCGCTGCCCGACCGCTGGCTTCCTTATTAGGGAATGGCTATTCTACAGTCTTCAGGCTTTATCGTCAATTTGGGTGGTGCTCTTGCATCTGCGTCAGAATGTTGCCACGGTGAGGAGTGAGATGAGGAGAAATTTCTTCACTCAGAGGGTTGCGAATCTTTGGAGTTCTCTACCCCAGAGGGCTGGGGATGCTGAGCCGTTGAGTGTATTCAAGGCTGCGACCGGTAGATTTTCGGACTCTAGGGGAAATCAAGGGATATGGGGATCGGGCGGGAAAGTGGAGCTGAGGTCAAAGATCAGCCGTGATCTCATTGAATGGCGGGGCAGGCTCGAGGGGCCGAATGGCCTACTCCTGCTCCTATTTCTTATGTTCTTGTGTTGCCTCAGCCCATCCGCTGCTGATATCCTCATCCATGCCTTTGTTACCTCCAGACTTGACTATTCCAATGCTCTCCTGGCCGGCCTCCCATCTTCCACAACTTGAGCTCATCCAAAACTCTGCTGCCCCCCGTATCCTAACTCGCGCCGAGTCCCGTTCACCCGTTACACTTACATTGGCTCCCAGTCTTACCAGCGCCTCGCTTATAAAAATTCTCATCCTTGCCTCCCGACCTCTGTAACCTCCTCCAGCCCTGCAACCCTCCGTGAACTCTGGGTTCCTTCTCGCCCCTTCTGCATCCCCGATTTTCATCGCCCCACCATTGGCGGCCGTGCCTTCAGCTGCCTCAGCCCTAATCTCTGGAATTCCCTCCCTAAAACTCTGAACCTCTCCGCCTCTCTCTCTCTCTCTCTCTCCTCCTTTAAGACGCTCCTTAAAACCTACCTCTTTGACTAAGTTTTTGGTCACCTGTCCCGAACGTCTCCTTCTATGGCTCGGTGTCAAATTTTGTTTGATAATCGCTCCTGTGAAGTGCCTTGGGACGTTTTTACTACGTTCAAGGCGCTATTTAATGCAAGTTGTCGTTGTTGTTGTAAGTTCAAGCTGAGGGGGGACATGATTGAGGTGTACAAAATTATGCGGGGCACAGATAGGCTGGATACTAAGGAGCTTTTTCCCTTCGTTGAGGGTTCTATAACAAGGGGACATAGATTCAAGGTAAAAGGCGGGAGGTTTAGAGGGGATTTGAGAAAGAACTTTTTCACCCAGAGGGTGGTTGGAGTCTGGAACTCACTGCCTGAAAGGGTTGTGGAGGCAGGAACCCTCACAACATTCAAGAAGCATTTGGATGAGCACTTGAAATGCCATAGCATACAAGGCTACGGACCAAATGCTGGAATATGGGATTAGAGTAGACAGGGCTGATGGCCGGCACGGACACGATGGGCCGAAGGGCCTCTATCCGTGCTGTATAACTCTATGACTCTACAATAGACTGACACGTCAGTGCAGTAGTGAGGGAGTGCTACATTGTCGGGGGTGCCGTATTTTGGATGAAGGTGCGAACCAAGGCCTGCCTGCTCAGGTGGCTGTAAAAGGTCCCAATGCCCTAGTCAAAGAGCAGGGACCTCTGGTGCCCTGGCCAACGTTCTTCCCTCAACCACCACCACCAAAAAAAAACGATTAGCTGATCATTCATTCCATTGCCGTTTGTGGGAGCTTGCTGCGCACAAATTGGCTGCTGTATTTCCTACATTACAACCAGCGCTACACTCCGATAGCGATTCATTGGTTGCAAAGCGCTTTGGGACGCCCTGTGTACATGGAAGAAGCTACGTCGTAGAATCGTACAGCACAGAAGGAGGCCATTCGGCCCATCGTGCCTGTGCCGGCTCTTTCAAAGAGCTATCCAATTAGCCCCACTCCCCCCAAGCCCTGTAAATTTTTCCCCTTCAAGTATTTATCCAATTCCATTTTGAAAGTTATTATTGAATCTGCTTCCACCGCCCTTTCAGGCAGCGCGTTCCAGATCATCACAACTCGCTGAGTAAAAAAAAATTAATTCTCTCTCCCCCTCTGGTTCTTTTGCCAATTATCTCAAATCCGTGTCCTCTGGTCACCGACCCTCCTGCCACTGGAAACAGTTTCTCCTTATTTACTCTATCAAAACCCCTCATAATTTTGAACACCTCTATCAAATCTCCACTTCACCTTCTCTGTTCTAAGGAGAACAACCCCAGCTTCTCCAGTCTCTCCACATAACTGAAGTCCCTCACCCCTGGAACCATTCTAGTAAATCTCCTCTGCACCTTCTCTAAGGCCTTGACATCCTTCCTAAAGTGCGGTGCCCAGAATTGGACACAATACTCCAACTGAGGCCTAACCGGTGTTTTATAAAGGTTTAGCATAACTTCCTTGCTTTTCTACTCTATGCCTCCATTTATAATGTGGAGATGCCGGTGATGGACTGGGGTGGACAAATGTACGGAGTCGTACAACACCAGGTTATAGTCCAACAGTTTTACTTGAAATCACAAGCTTTCGGAGCTTTGCTCCTTGGTCAGGTGAGTGAAGGGTTCCATAAAGGCACCGCATATATAGTCAGAGAACAATGCCTGGTGATTACAGATAATCTTTCCAACTGCCCTTTATCACACCTCGGCAGAGAGATAATCACAGCAATCAAAGGAGTGAATGGTGTTCAGACAGGTTAGTCAGGGACACATTACATCCAAGAATACTGAGTACACAAGGGTTCAGATAACAAAGACAGAGAGAGAGAGAGAGAAAGACCCGACAGGCAGAGAGAGAGAGAGAATGACCAGTTGTATCAAAAACAGATAACTTTTTTTCGCTGGTGGTCTTACATGTAGCGTGACATGAACCCAAGATCCCGGTTGAGGCCGTCCTCATGGGTGTGGAACTTGGCTATCAATTTCTGCTCGACGATTTTGCCTGGTGATTACACGGTATTCAGTGATAACGGGCAGTTGGAAAGATTATCTGTAATCACCAGGCATTGTTCTCTGACTATATATGCGGTGCCTTTATGGAACCCTTCACTCATCTGACGAAGGAGCAAAGCTCTGAAAGCTTGTGATTTCAAATAAAGCTGTTGGACTATAACCTGGTGCTGTACGACTCCATTTATAAAGCCCAGGATCCCGTATACTTTTTTTAACAGCTGTATCATCTTGTCCTGCCACCTTCAAAGATTTGTGTACGTGAACCCCCAGGTCTCTCTGTTCCTGCACCCCCTTTAAAATTGTACCATTTATTGCCTCTCCTCGTTCTTCCTTCCAAAATGCATATGAATGCAAAATCCATCGATGCGTTTAAGGGGAAGCTAGATAAATACATGGAGGAGAAAGGAATAGAAGGATATGCTGATAGGGTGAGATGAAGCAGGGAGGGAGGAGGCTCGTGTGGAGCATAAACACCAGCATGGACCAGTTGGGCCGAATGGCCTGTTTCTGTGCTGTAGACTAGATGTAATGAGTTTCCACTTGTGGGGGAGTCCAAAACTAGGGACCATAAATACAAGAACAGTCACTAATAAATCCCAATAAGGAATTCGGGAGAAACTTCTTTACCCAGAGAGCGGTGAGAATGTGGAACTCACTCCCACACAGAGCGGTTGAGGCGAATAGCATGGATGCTTTTAAGGGGAAGCTGGATAAACACATGAGGGAGAAAGGAATAGAAGGATATGCTGATAGGGTGAGATGAAGAGGGGTGGGGGGAGGCTCGTGTGGAGCATAAATACCAGCATAGACCCAGTTGGGCCGAATGGCCTGTTTCTGTGCCATAGAATTCGATGTAGCTTTTATTGCTGTTGTTAAACGTGCCATCTTTTTTTTCCTACCTGGACCAGGGCAAGATACATTAAAGAACACCCTTACAAAGATGCTAAAGGTAGCTCGCTGTTACCTGCAAGACTTGGGCCACATGCCTGAAGGCCCCACGGAGAAGCTGCCACAAGACAGAGCACTGATTGTCCACAGTCATTCGAAGCGGAGATCAAGTGCCCTCAACAGTAAAGGACAGGTACGGAAGGCGAACAGTGGGAGGGGCAGGACTGAGAGAACTCCCCAATGAGCACAGTCCAAACCCTTGTGCTCAGCAGGAGAACACGGGGCCAATTGTTTCATCGTCCAGTTCAGTAAAGAAAAAATATTTGTAAGAGGAGCGGGATATTCTGAGTCAATAATTGTTGTTTGATTCCATGTTTATTTGTTCATAAACCTGCCTAGTTAAATAATTTTTTTTTAAAATATATTTTTTAAAAGCTACAATGGTCCCCGTGCTTTGTCGCTGATGTACTTGCGACAGATGAAACCTTCAGGATTTATAAAAATGTTTCAAATTGCCTATCGCCGTCTCGGTTCCCCTCTCCGCTCACCTCACGAGCTCAACGCCTCATCAAAATCAAATGGAAGGAATCTGACAACACCAGGTTATAGTCCCAACAGTTTTATTTGAAAATCACAAGCTTTCGGAGATTATCCCCTTCGTCAGGTGAGTGAGTGAATGAGAGGTTCTCAAATCGCGTATCTTACATTAGGCTGGGACACCATCGCGCCAATCAAAGGTGTCGTTGGTGTTCAGACAGGTTAGCCACGGAAAACAGTAGGTCCCAGTGTACTGAATACACAATGGGTCAAATTACACAGACAGAGAGAGAGAAAGAGACCCGAAAGGCAGAGAGAGAGAGAGAGAGAGAGAGAGAGAATGTCCAGTTGTATTAAAAACAGATAACTTTTTTTTCCTGCTGGTGGGGTTACGTGTAGCGTGACATGAACCCAAGTTGAGGCCGTCCTCATGGGTGCGGAACTTGGCTATCAATTTCTGCTCGACGATTTTGCGTTGTCGTGTGTCTCGAAGGCCGCCTTGGAGAACGCTCATCAAAATCAATCACAGAAACACCTTGCGGCCCCTCCCCCCGGGCCCCTCCCCCGCTTCCCGAAATCCCCCGGGGTGTCAGAGAGGGCGCAAAGGAATACCTCTTCCCAGAGAGGCCAGCAGTCTGCGGCCAAATCCAATTCCACCAGCTTCAACCCCATTTGCTGCACCCCTTTAAATCCCAGTGATGGGGGGGGGAGATGGAGAGAAGAGCAGATCTTACGCCCTGAGAGAGCTGTCCAATTAGTCCCACTCCCCCCTGCTCTTTCCCCGCAGCCCTGCAAAATTTTTCCCCTTCAAGTATTTATCCAATTCCCTTTTGGAAGTTACTATTGAATCTGCTTCCACCGCCCTTTCAGGCAGCGCGTTCCAGATCAGAACAACTCGCTGCGTTAAAAAAATAAATCTCCTCATCTCCCCCCCGGTTCTTTTGCCAATTGCCTTAAGTCTGTGTCCCTCTGGTTACCGACCCTCCTGTTAGTGGCAGCGATTTCTCCCTGTTTACTCGACCAAAAACCCTTTGCAGGGGCTTGCTGGTAATGTGGGGTTGCCAACTCTGGGTGGACGTCTCCCCGGAGGTTTCATTGCCGGCCAAAGATCCGTTTTGGCTGCCCATCGTAAAGTGAGACAGCGTTGGCTTTACGGTGATGTCGTAAGCCGCAGCACCGGTGTACCAATAAGGTGGTTGAGAGAGGACAAGCCTGTGTTACCTCTTCATGTTTCAAACACGTCGCTCTATAGACTCTCCAGGGATGTATGAAACTAACGAGAAGCAGATAAGAAGATCGATCGCTTTGAGAATCCCCGATGATTTCTCTCCCAGGTTTTTGCTCGCTCAGCATCCGGGAGATCAATCTTTCATTCCCGGAGACCCCAGGACAGTCCGAGAGGGTGAGCAACCCTAACCGCTCGGTGTAAAGATCAGGGAGATCCCAGGTCATGTTACAATATCGCAAATAACCTGAGAAACATGCCTTCTGCACACAACATGTTATATTTTCATTGTCAGTTTAAGAACATAAGAACATAAGAAATAGGAGCAGGAGTAGGCCAATCGGCCCCTCGAGCCTGCTCCGCCATTCAATAAGATCATGGCTGATCTGATCCTAACCTCAAATCTAAATTCATGTCCAATTTCCTGCCCGCTCCCCGTAACCCCTAATTCCCTTTACTTCTAGGAAACTGTCGATTTCTGTTTTAAATTTATTTAATGATGTAGCTTCCACAGCTTCCTGGGGCAGCAAATTCCACAGACCCACCACCCTCTGAGTGAAGAAGTTTCTCCTCATCTCAGTTTTGAAAGAGCAGCCCCTTATTCTAAGATTATGCCCCCTAGTTCTAGTTTCACCCATCCTTGGGAACATCCTTACCGCATCCACCCGATCAAGCCCCTTCACAATCTTATATGTTTCAATAAGATCGCCTCTCATTCTTCTGAACTCCAATGAGTAGAGTCCCAATCTACTCAACCTCTCCTCATATGTCCGCCCCCTCATCCCCGGGATTAACCGAGTGAACCTTCTTTGTACTGCCTCGAGAGCAAGTATGTCTTTTCTTAAGTACGGAGACCAAAACTGTATGCAGTATTCCAGGTGCGGTCTCACCAATACCTTATATAACTGCAGCAATACCTCCCTGTTTTTATATTCTATCCCCCTAGCAATAAAAGCCAACATTCTGTTGGCCTTCTTGATATGGGGTGGGGGGGTGTTGGGTGGGTTTAAAGTTTGTCTTTGGCCCAGAAGGAGCTCGAGGCATCTCAGGCGGAGCGACCCTGGGCCCCTTCACCTTGTGAAGACGTAACGGGGAGAACAACACTGAAACGCAATGAACCCAACCTGGCAATTTGGGATGGGGCCGCCACCCACTGGCTGGGGTGAACACGGGTTCCAGGCAGACTGAGCCCCTTCAAAATTTCAGGGCCCACATCTTTTCCCATAACAGTATTACATAGAATGTACAGCACAGAAACAGGCCATTCAGCCCAACAAGCCCATGCCGGCGTTTACGCTCCACACATGCCTCCAGGGGTCTAAGTTACTCTCAACCCATGGGTAAACAATCTTACAACACCAAGTTATAGTCCAACAATTTTATTTGAAAATCACAAGCTTTCGGAGGCTTCCTCCTTCGTCAGGTGAGAGGGAGTTAAACGAGAGTTCAACTTTGTTCACTTTGAGCCCACTGCCAGATTCCCGCAGCGTTTAATGGGTCACTGGTCAGCCGGGACTTAGCATGCAACGCAGTCACCCCTCGCTGCAAATCTACTTCCGCACTCCCACCAGCACCACAAGAGTTAGAAGCAGCCCGACGGTGGGGATAGTGCAGCTATGCAGTATTGGCACAGATGGCCCGGCTTTAGCAACGGTGCCTTGCAGATCAGGGTAGATAGTGTCAGGGAGAAACAGACATTGCCTTTATGGGCACCCAACAGTGCAAGATATCGGGCACAAGGGTCAGTAACCAGAGGACACCGATTTAAGGTAATTGGTAAAAGAACCAGAGGGGGAGATGAGACATCTTTTTATGCAGCGAGTTGTTCTGATCTGGAATTCACTGCCTGAAAGGGCGGTGGAAGCAGATTCAATTGTAACTTTCAAATGGGAATTGGATAAATACTTAAAAAGGAAGAATTTGCAGGACTATGGGGAAAGAGCAGGGGGAGTGGGACTAATTGGATAACTCTTTCAGGGAGCTGGCACAGGCAAAGTGGGCTGAATGGCCTCCTTTTGTGCTGCATGATTATTTCATTTAAAGAAATATACCAAGGTGAGTGTGAAGAATGATTCTGAACATTTTCCATTTGTGCATATTGGTAACAATCACTTTATGTAGAGAGTGAGGTCTGACATGCAACAACTGGACTCAGGAGAGGTCCCGGCAGATTGGAAAACTGCTAATGTAACACCGTTATTTAAAAAGGGTAGTAGGCAGGAGGCTGGAAATTATAGGCCAGTTAGCTTAACATCTGTGGTGGGTAAAATTTTGGAGTCTATTATTAAGGAGACAGTAACGGAACATTTAGATAAGCATAATTTAATAGGACAAAGTCAGCATGGCTTTATGAAGGGGAAGTCATGTCTGACAAATTTGCTTGAGTTCTTCGAGGATATAACGTATAGGGTGGATAAAGGGGAACCAGTGGACGTAGTGTATTTAGACTTCCAGAAGGCATTCGACAAGGTGCCACATAAAAGATTATTACTTAAGATAAAAAATCACGGGATTGGGGGTAATATTCTGGCATGGGTGGAGGATTGGTTATCAAACAGGAAGCAGAGAGTTGGGATAAATGGTTCATTTTCGGACTGGCAACCAGTAACCAGTGGTGTTCCACAGGGGTCGGTGCTGGGTCCCCAACTCTTTACAATCTATATTAACGATTTGGAGGAGGGGACCGAGTGCAACATATCAAAATTTGCAGATGATACAAAGATGGGAGGGAAAGTAGAGAGTGAGGAGGACATAAAAAACCTGCAAGGGGATATAGACAGGCTGGGTGAGTGGGCGGAGATTTGGCAGATGCAATATAATATTGGAAAATGTGAGGTTATGCACTTTGGCAGGAAAAATCAGAGAGCAAGTTATTTTCTTAATGGCGAGAGACTGGAAAGTACTGCAGTACAAAGGGATCTGGGGGTCCTAGTGCAAGAAAATCAAAAAGTTGGTATGCAGGTGCAGCAGGTGATCAAGAAAGCCAACGGAATGTTGGCTTTTATTGCTAGGGGGATAGAATATAAAAACAAGGAGGTATTGCTGCAGTTATATAAGGTATTGGTGAGACCGCACCTGGAATACTGCATACAGTTTTGGTCTCCATACTTAAGAAAAGACATACTTGCTCTCGAGGCAGTACAAAGAAGGTTCACTCGGTTAATCCCGGGGATGAGGGGGTGGACATATGAGGAGAGGTTGAGTAGATTGGGACTCTACTCATTGGAGTTCAGAAGAATGAGAGGCGATCTTATTGAAATATATAAGATTGTGAAGGGTCTTGATCGGGTGGATGCAGTAAGGATGTTCCCAAAGATGGGTGAAACTAGAACTAGGGGGCATAATCTTAGAATAAGGGGCTGCTCTTTCAAAACTGAGATGAGGAGAAACTTCTTCACTCAGAGGGTGGTAGGTCTGTGGAATTTGCTGCCCCAGGAAGCTGTGGAAGCTACATCATTAGATAAATTTAAAACAGAAATAGACAGTTTCCTAGAAGTAAAGGGAATTAGGGGTTATGGGGAGCGGGCAGGAAATTGGACATGAAGCTGAGTTTGGATCGGTCAATGCCCTGTGGGTGGCGGAGAGGGCCCAGGGGCTATGTGGCCGGGTCCTGCTCCGACTTCTTGTGTTCTTTAGATTTGTGGTTGGGATCAGATCAGCCATGATCTTATTGAATGGCGGAGCAGGCTCGAGGGGCCGATTGGCCTACTCCTGCTCCAATTTCTTATGTTCTTATGTTCTAACTCAGGACTACATGCATGCTAAACAGCGGAAGCAACATGCTATAGAGAGAGCTAAGCGATTCCACAACCAACGGATCAGATCAAAGCTCTGCAGTCCTGCCACATCCAGTCGTGAATGGTGGTGGACAATTAAACAACTAACGGGAGGAGGAGGCTCTGGAAACGTCCCCATTCTCAATGATGGCGGAGTCCAGCACGTGAGTGCAAAAGACAAGGCTGAAGCGTTTGCAACCACCTGCAGCCAGGAGCGCCAAGTGGATGATCCATCTCGGCCTCCTCCCGATATCCCCACCATCAGAGAAGCCAGTCTTCAGCCAATTCGATTCACTTCACGTGATATCAAGAAACGGCTGAGTGCACTGGATACAGCAAAGGCTAAGGGCCCCGACAACATCCCAGCTGTAGTGCTGAAGACTTGTGCTCCAGAACTAGCTGCGCCTCTAGCCAAACTGTTCCAGTACAGCTACAACACTGGCATCCACCCGACAATGTGGAAAATTGCCCAGGTATGTCCTGTCCACAAAAAGCAGGACAAATCCAATCCGGCCAATTACCGCCCCATCAGTCTACTCTCAATCATCAGCAAAGTGATGGAAGGTGTCGTCGACAGTGCTATCAAGCATCACTTACTCACCAATAACCTGCTCACCGATGCTCAGTTTGGGTTCCGCCAGGACCACTCGGCTCCAGACCTCATTACAACCTTGGTCCAAACATGGACAAAAGAGCTGAATTCCAGAGGTGAGGTGAGAGTGACTTCCCTTGACATCAAGGCAGCATTTGACCGAGTGTGGCACCAAGGAGCCCCTAGTAGAAATTGAAGTCAATGGGAATCAGGGGGAAAACTCTCCAGTGGCTGGAGTCATGCTTAGCACAAAGGAAGATGGTAGTGGTTGTTGGAGGCCAATCATCTCAGCCCCAGAACATTGCTGCAGGAGTTCCTCAGGGCAGTGTCCTAGGCCCAACCATCTTCAGCTGCTTCATCAATGACCTTCCCTCCATCATAAGGTCAGAAATGGGGATGTTCGCTGATGATTGCACAGTGTTCAGTTCCATTCGCAACCCCTCAGATAATGAAGCAGTCCGAGCCTGCATGCAGCAAGACCTGGACAACATCCAGGCTTGTGCTGATAAGTGGCAAGTAACATTCACGCCAGACAAGTGCCAGGCAATGACCATCTCCAACAAGAGAGAGTCTAACCACCTCCCCTTGACATTCAACGGCATTACCATCGCCGAATCCCCCACCATCAACATCCTGGGGGTCACCATTGACCAGAAACTTAACTGGACCAGCCATATAAATACTGTGGCTACAAGAGCAGGTCAGAGGCTGGGTATTCTGCGGCGAGTGACTCACCTCCTGACTCCCCAAAGCCTTTCCACCATCTACAAGGCACAAGTCGGGAGTGTGATGGAATACTCTCCACTTGCCTGGATGAGTGCAGCTCCAACAACACTCAAGAAGCTCGACACCATCCAGGACAAAGCAGCCCGCTTGATTGGCACCCCATCCACCACCCTAAACATTCACTCCCTTCACCACCGGCGCACCGTGGCTGCAGTGTGTACCATCCACAGGATGCACTGCAGCAACTCGCCAAGGCTTCTTCGACAGCACCTCCCAAACCCGCGACCTCTACCACCTAGAAGGACAAGGGCAGCAGGCACATGGGAACAACACCACCTGCACGTTCCCCTCCAAGTCACACACCATCCCGACTTGGAAATATATCGGCCGTTCCTTCATCGTCGCTGGGTCAAAATCCTGGAACTCCCTTCCTAACAGCGCTGTGGGAGAACCTTCACCACACGGACTGCAGCGGTTCAAGAAGGCGGCTCACCACCACCTTCTCAAGGGGGCAATTAGGGATGGGCAATAAATGCCGGCCTCGCCAGCGACGCCCACATCCCATGAACGAATAAAAAAAAATGTGACATTACCTAAGTAAGGCAGTTCCCCACTGATGTCAATGGAACACAAGGAGGTAGCAGGTGGCAGCTTTGCTTTGCTGACTGTTTTCAGTAAATAATATTGTTACCATCCACTAAAGCGATTCTCAGCAAACAGCTCACGGTACAGTGCACAATCAGAAATATCCACTATAAAAACACACTCCTGCCAAGCTGACAAATATTGTTCAGTGAACAGATGTGTAAAAGGAAGGAGCCTCTCATATTCATTATCTTCACTCAGAGCGTTATTCGCTGTGCTGAGCAATAATAACAATGGTACAGCCTTCATTTCTCTCTCTCTCTCTTTCTGCTCTCTCTCATTTTCTCTCTCTCTCCTCTCGCTATCTCTTTCTCTCCCTCTTTCTCTCTCTGTTGCTCTCTTTCTCTCTCTTACTGTCTTTTTCCCTCTCTCTCTTGTTCTCTCTCTTTCTCTCATTATCTCTATCTCTTTCACTCTCTGTCTCTTCCTCTCTCTGTGGCTTTCTCTCTCATTCTCTCTCTGTCTCATTCTCTTTGTCCCTTTCTCTCTCTTATTCTCTCTCTTTCACTCTCAGTCTCGTCCTCTTTTTCTCTGTCTCTTTCTTTCCCTTTGTCACTCTATCTCTTTGTCTCTCTCGTTCTCTCTATCTCTTTCTCTTATTCCGTCTCTCTCTCTTTCACTCTGCCTCTTCCTCTCTCTCTTTCTCTCTGTCTCTGTCCCTTTGTCTCTCGCTCTTTCACTCTCCCCATCTCTTTCTCTCTGTCCCTTTCTCTCTCTTATTCTCTCTCTTTCACTCTCAGTCTCTTCCTCTCTTTCTCTGTCTCTTTCTTTCCCTTTGTCACTCTATCTCTTTGTCTCTCTCGTTCTCTCTATCTCTTTCGCTCATTCTGTCTCCCTCTCTTTCACTCTGTCTCTTCCTCTCTCCCTTTCTCTGTCTCTATCTCTTTGTCTCTCTCTCTCTTTCACTCTCCCTGTCTCATCCTCTGTCTGTCTGTCTCTTTCTCTCTCTTTGTCGCTCTGTCTTTCTCTCTCACTCACTCTCTCTTTCAATCTCTGTCTCTTTCTCTCTGTCCCTTTCTCTCTCTTATTCTCTCTCTTTCACTCTCAGTCTCTTCCTCTCTTTCTCTGTCTCTTTCTTTCCCTTTGTCACTCTATCTCTTTGTCTCTCTCGTTCTCTCTATCTCTTTCTCTCATTCTGTCTCTCTCTCTTTCACTCTGTCTCTTCCTCTCTCCCTTTCTCTCTGTCTCTATCTCTTTGTCTCTCTCTCTCTCTTTCACTCTCCCTGTCTCTTCCTCTGTCTGTCTGTCTCTTTCTCTCTCTTTGTCGCTCTGTCTTTCTCTCTCACTCTCTCTCTCTTTCACTCTCTGTCTCTTTCTCTCTGTCCCTTTCTCTCTCTTATTCTCTCTCTTTCACTCTCAGTCTCATCCTCTCTTTCTCTGTCTCTTTCTTTCCCTTTGTCACTCTATCTCTTTGTCTCTCTCGTTCTCTCTATCTCTTTCTCTCATTCTGTCTCTCTCTCTTTCACTCTGTCTCTTCCTCTCTCCCTTTCTCTCTGTCTCTATCTCTTTGTCTCTCTCTCTCTTTCACTCTCCCTGTCTCTTCTTCTGTCTGTCTGTCTCTTTCTCTCTCTTTGTCGCTCTGTCTTTCTCTCTCTTTCACTCTCTGTCTCTTTCTCCCTGTCCCTTTCTCTCTCTTATTCTCTCTCTTTCACTCTCAGTCTCTTCCTCTCTTTCTCTGTCTCTTTCTTTCCCTTTGTCACTCGATCTCTTTGTCTCTCTCATTCTCTCTATCTCTTTCGCTCATTCTGTCTCTCTCTCTTTCACTCTGTCTCTTCCTCTCTCCCTTTCTCTCTGTTTCTATCTCTTTGTCTCTCTCTTTCACTCTCCCTGTCTCATTCTCTGTCTATCTGTCTCTTTCTCTCTCTTTGTCGCTCTGTCTTTCTCTCTCATTCTCTCTCTTTCACTCTCTGTCTCTTTCTCTCTGTCCCTTTCTCTCTCTTATTGTCTCTCTTTCACTCTCAGTCTCTTCCTCTCTTTCTCTGTCTCTTTCTTTCCCTTTGTCACTCGATCTCTTTGTCTGTCTCATTCTCTCTATCTCTTTCGCTCATTCTGTCTCTCTCTCTTTCACTCTGTCTCTTCCTCTCTCCCTTTCTCTCTGTCTCTATCTCTTTGTCTCTCTCTCTCTCTTTCACTCTCCCTGTCTCTTCCTCTCTCTGTCTGTTTCTTTGTCCCTCTGTCTTTTTCTCTCGTTCTCTCTCTCTGAGGTCGTGAAAGGCGCTATATAAATGCAAGACTTTTTATGAGCACGGATGCCATCTCTAAGGTACGTCAGCTCTTGCAAGCGGGTCTCCGACCAAGGAGGGACTTCTCTGTCGAAACAAAAGTTGGTATTGCACTGAATTACTGTGCAGCCGTGTCCTTCCGGGGACTAGATGGAGAGCTCAGTTGGAACAGTCGATATGCAACTGCAGCATGAGAAAAGCCTTAACTTCAGGATTGCATCTTTGTAAATACAGTTCACCAGAGGAGAAACAAACACTTTGGGGGATAATTTGAACCCAAATCTCCGGGCGGCAGTCTCTCGCGATCGGGTGGAACACAGGTTTTACATCCCCCGCCCAATATTGCTCTCCGCTGACTTCAACAGAGAGTAAAATCGGGCGGAGTGTAGAATCAGTGACGTATCCGACTCGTGGGTCTCCAGATTGGTGAGTGATGTGTGGCATTCCAGAGTTCAAGGCAACCATTGACTAGCATTTTGTTTTGCCCTTTACTACAATGCCAACCCTTTTGTGAATAGAAAGGGCTAACTGCTCACTTAATGTACAGGTGGCATGCGACCACAGGCATAAAACTGTGTGGTTAAGTGGTCCTTTTTCTGTCCGTGACCACGGTACACACGCCTCGGTAGAATCAGGTTGCAACGTAAGCTCCTGGGAGACATGGGTCTCCAACACCCTTGTAGAATCTGAGTGCTATTCAGGAAAGGGCTTTTAACAAAGCACATTGCACAGGACGCTGCCCAGGACACAGCAGTCCACTTGATCGGCAGCCCATCCACCACCTTAAACATCCACTCCCTTCACCACCGGCGCACCGTGGCTGCAGTGTGTACCATCCACAGGACGCACTGCAGCAACTCGCCAAGGCTTCTTCGACAGCACCTCCCAAACCCGCGACCTCTACCACCTAGAAGGACAAGGGCAGCAGGCGCATGGGAACAACACCACCTGCACGTTCCCCTCCAAATCACACACACCATCCCGACTTGGAAATATATCGGCCGTTCCTTCATCGTCGCTGGGTCAAAATCCTGGAACTCCCTTCCTAACAGCACTGTGGGAGAACCTTCACCACACGGACTGCAGCGGTTCAAGAAGAAGGCGGCTCACCACCACCTTCTCAAGGGGCAACTAGGGGTGGGCAATAAATGCCGGCCTTGCCAGCGATGCCCATAACCCGAAAATGAATTTTTTAAAAAGTAAAAATACTTAGAGCACAACGGGTGTGAAATTGGTCTTTGGCGTAGCCTGAAACGGGTGTGAAACTGGTCTTTGGCGTAGCCTGAAACAGGTGTGAAATTGGTCTTTGGCATAGCCTGAATTAGGTGTGAAATTGGTCTTTGGCGTAGCCTGAAACGGGTGTGAAACTGGTCTTTGGCGTAACCTGAAACGGGTGTGAAACTGGTCTTTGGCGTAGCCTGAAACGGGTGTGAAACTGGTCTTTGGCGTAGCCTGAAACGGGTGTGAAACTGGTCTTTGGCGTAGCCCGAAACGGGTGTGAAACTGGTCTTTGGCGTAGCCTGAAACGGGTGTGAAACTGGTCTTTGGCGTAGCCTGAAACGGGTGTGAAACTGGTCTTTGGCGTAGCCCGAAACGGGTGTGAAACTGGTCTTTGGCGTAACCTGAAACGGGTGTGAAACTGGTCTTTGGCGTAGCCCGAAACGGGTGTGAAACTGGTCTTTGGCGTAGCCCGAAACGGGTGTGAAACTGGTCTTTGGCGTAACCTGAAACGGGTGTGAAACTGGTCTTTGGCGTAGCCTGAAACGGGTGTGAAACTGGTCTTTGGCGTAGCCTGAAACAGGTGTGAAACTGGTCTTTGGCGTAACCTGAAACGGGTGTGAAACTGGTCTTTGGCGTAACCTGAAACGGGTGTGAAACTGGTCTTTGGCGTAGCCTGAAACGGGTGTGAAACTGGTCTTTGGCGTAGCCTGAAACGGGTGTGAAACTGGTCTTTGGCGTAACCTGAAACGGGTGTGAAACTGGTCTTTGGCGTAGCCTGAAACGGGTGTGAAACTGGTCTTTGGCGTAGCCTGAAACGGGTGTGAAACTGGTCTTTGGCGTAACCTGAAACGGGTGTGAAACTGGTCTTTGGCGTAGCCTGAAACGGGTGTGAAACTGGTCTTTGGCGTAACCTGAAACGGGTGTGAAATTGGTCTTTGGCGTAACCTGAAACGGGTGTGAAACTGGTCTTTGGCGTAACCTGAAACGGGTGTGAAACTGGTCTTTGGCGTAGCCTGAAACGGGTGTGAAACTGGTCTTTGGCGTAGCCCGAAACGGGTGTGAAACTGGTCTTTGGCGTAGCCCGAAACGGGTGTGAAACTGGTCTTTGGCGTAGCCCGAAACGGGTGTGAAACTGGTCTTTGGCGTAGCCTGAAACAGGCGATAGCAAACCGGCCGTCCGTTTCACAGCGGGAAAGACAATCGGGCGGGGTGTAACCGACTCGCTATCGCCCGTTTCACGCTGCGGCCGAAGACCAATTTCAGTCCCCAGCACATTTCGAGACAATATTGCCGTAACAATAGAAGGAGGTACGCGAAATCTTGGAGACGATGAACAGCAGCCAGATGGGCTGCAAGAAGATGATGATTGACCCTCCTGCAGAGAACCCAACATCTGCTATGAGGCAGGATCTCATAAACCAAATGTCCAATTGAGATGTTTCCTATCTGTAAACGGAGGCCCATAAATTGATGTAGACGTCACCGACATTCCCCAAGCAGCTCGGGAACCTTTTTGATCCAGGAAGGATACAAACAAATATCGCATGAAGGCAATAGTTACAATCTTCCTAATTCAGGTTTATTTTAAAGATAGTGTGTAAGGTTCCACCCATGACTCAGTGGATGGAACTCTCGCCGTCTCAGTCAGAAGGTTTGTGTGGTTGAAGTCCCACTCCTCCGGACACTTGAACACAAAATCTAGGCTGACACTGAGGGAGTGTCATTCTCTGGAGTTTCGAAGGTTAAGGGGTGATCTGATCGAAGTTTATAAGATATTAAGGGGAACGGATAGGGTGGATAGAGAGAAACTATTTCCGCTGGTTGGGGATTCTAGGAGTAGGGGGCACAGTCTAAAAATTAGAGCCAGACCTTTCAGGAGCGAGATTAGAAAACATTTCTACACACAAAGGGTGGTAGAAATTTGGAACTCTCTTCCGCAAACGGCAATTGATGCTAGCTCAATTGCTAAATTTAAATCTGGGATAGATAGCTTTTTGGCAACCAAAGGTATTAAGGGATATGGGCTAAAGGCAGGTGTATGGAGTTAGATCACAGATCAGCCATGATCTTATCAAAATGGCGGAGCAGGCACGAGGGGCTGAATGGCCTCCTCCTGTTCCTATGTGGCTATAAGTGCTGCACTGTTGGAGGTGCCGTCTTCCGGATGAGACACTAAACCCCATAGTTGGTACTTACCCGGCAATTGACATGGAAAGACAGTGCAAGCTCTGGCCATGGCGATTATGTAGTACTATTTTGGACAGTAGATTGATTTTGCAATTCTCTCATCAGGTTCCTTACTGTGATCACAAACACCTACTGTGTGAGGCAAAGGAGGAGATTGCGGGGGCTCTGACACATATATTCAGAACCTCTCTGGCCACAGGGGATGTGCCAGAGGACTGGAGAACCGCTAATGTAATACCATTATTCAAGAAGGGGAGTAGGGAAAAACCGAGGAACTACAGGCCAGTGAGCCTAACATCAGTGGTAGGAAAATTATTGGAAAAAATTCTGAAGGACAAAATTAGTCTCCACTTGGAGAAGCAAGGATTAATCAGGGATAGTCAACATGGCTTTGTCAAGGGAAGATCATGTCTGACTAATTTGATTGAATTTTTTGAGGGGGTGACTAGGCGTGTGGATGAGGGTAACGCAGTGGATGTGGTATACATGGATTTCAGTAAGGCCTTCGATAAAGTCCCCCACAGGAGACTGGTCAAGAAGGTACGAGCCCATGGAATCCAGGGTGCCTTGGCACTTTGGATACAAAACTGGCTTAGTGGCAGAAGGCAGAGGGTGATGGTCGAAGGTTGTTTTTGTGACTGGAAGCCTGTGGCCAGTGGGGTACCACAGGGATCGGTGCTGGGTCCCTTGCTGTTTGTGGTCTACATTAATGACTTGGATATGAATGTAAAAGGTATGATCAGTAAGTTCGCTGATGATACAAAGATTGGTAGGGTGGTAAATAGCGAGGAGGATAGCCTCAGTCTGCAGGACGATATAGATGGGTTGGTCAGATGGGCGGAACAGTGGCAAATGGAATTTAACCCGGAAAAGTGCGAGGTGATGCACTTTGGAGGGACTAACAAGGCAAAGGAATACACAATGAATGGGAGGACCCTAGGCAAGACAGAGGGTCAGAGGGATCTTGGTGTGCAAGTTCACAGATCCCTGAAGGCGGCGGAACAGGTAGATAAGGTGGTAAAGAAGGCATATGGGATACTTGCCTTTATTAGCCGAGGCATAGAATATAAGAGCAAGGAGGTTATGATGGAGCTGTATAAAACACTGGTTAGGCCACAGCTGGAGTACTGTGTGCAGTTCTGGTCGCCGCACTACAGGAAGGATGTGATCGCTTTGGAGAGGGTGCAGAGGAGATTCACCAGGATGTTACCAGGGCTGGAGCGCTTCAGCTATGAAGAGAGACTGGGAAGATTGGGTTTGTTTTCCTTGGAGCAGAGGAGGCTGAGGGGGGACATGATTGAGGTGTACAAAATTATGAGGGGCACAGATAGGATGGATACTAAGGAGCTTTTTCCCTTCGTTGAGGGTTCTATAACAAGGGGACATAGATTCAAGGTAAAAGGCGGGAGGTTTAGAGGGGATTTGAGAAAGAACTTTTTCACCCAGAGGGTGGTTGGAGTCTGGAACTCACTGCCTGAGAGGGTTGTGGAGGCAGGAACCCTCACAACATTCAAGAAGCATTTGCTTGAGCACTTGAAATGCCATAGCATACAAGGCTACGGACCAAATGCTGGAATATGGGATTACAGTCGACAGGGCTGATGGCCGGCGCGGACACGATGGGCCGAAGGGCCTCTATCCGTGCTGTATGACTCTATGAGTCTATGACCATCCAGGACGAAACAGTCCACTTGATCAGCTTCTGCCACCGCACTGAGCATCCACTCTCTCCGCCCCGTGACTGGCACCTTCTGAATTAAACCTGTACTTTAGTCGCAAGCAACCGACTCCTCCGCGTGCCTTAATCAGAGCTGGGTCACGCCAGTGAACTATTAACAAACAAGAAAGTAGAATAACTCAAGTGGTAATGCACAAGTGTGTGTTACCTTGCCAAACATAAGAACATAAGAAATAGGAGCAGGAGTAGGCCAATCGGCCCCTCGAGCCTGCTCCGCCAATCAATAAGATCATGGCTGATCTGATCCTAACCTCAAATCTAAATTCATGTCCAATTTCCTGCCCGCTCCCCGTAACCCCTAATTCCCTTTACTTCTAGGAAACTGTCTATTTCTGTTTTAAATTTATTTAATGATGTAGCTTCCACAGCTTCCTGGGGCAGCAAATTCCACAGACCCACCACCATCTGAGTGAAGAAGTTTCTCCTCATCTCAGTTTTGAAAGAGCAGCCCCTTATTCTAAGATTATGCCCCCTGGTTCTAGTTTCACCCATCCTTGGGAACATCCTTACCGCATCCACCCGATCAAGCCCCTTCACAATCTTATATGTTTCAATAAGATCACCTCTCATTCTTCTGAACTCCAATGAGTAGAGTCCCAATCTACTCAACCTGTCCTCATATGTCCACCCCCTCATCCCCGGGATTAACCGAGTGAACCTTCTTTGTACTGCCTCGAGAGCAAGTATGTCTTTTCTTAAGTATGGACACCGAAACTGTATGCAGTATTCCAGGTGCGGTCTCACCAATACCTTATATAACTGCAGCAATACCTCCCTGTTTTTATATTCTAAACCAAGGAAGTAGTGGGGATGATTAAATTGTGAGACAGGTAGGGTAGTGTCTTTGCCTCCACTGACGGTTGAATTGAACGGAGCCTTGCACGACAATTCCAAGATCAAAGTGTCTTTAATCAAACCCAGCCACTTCGCCAAATCAGCTTTTAGTATTCGTGTGAGGGATAATTGAATGTGCTGTGTTTATATTGTGCTTTTAGCCTCTGGGCCCAATAAATATATTTGATGAACTAGGACATGGTCTTGGCATGAAACTCGCGCATGTATGGTACGTGTCAGTGCTGTCTTGCTTTGGTAGATCGCAAAGTGTTTTTCTGACTAAACTCCACCCCTGTCCCCGTTTAGTATCTGCACCTCAAAAACCGCCCCCTCCTCGCGTGGAAATTCACCCCAGAGAGTGCAAGAGCAATGGGTTACTGCTAAACCTGGACGAGATCAGCGGTTAGGCCACCGTTTGAATTTCGATGTCGTGCTTTAGGAAGGATGACGATCAAGTGGCTGCAAGAGCAGGTCAGAGGCTGGGTATTCTGCGGCCATTGATACTCGGACTTCAAAGGTTAAGTTACGAGGAGAGATTACACAAATTGGGGTTGTATTCTCGAGAGTTTCGAAGGTTAAGGGGTGATCAGATCGAAGTTTATAAGATATTAAGGGGAACGGATAGGGTGGTTAGAGAGAAACTATTTCCACTGGTTGGGGATTCTAGGAGTAGGGGGCACAGTCTAAAAATTAGAGCCAGACCTTTCAGGAGCGAGATTAGAAAACACTTCTACACACAAAGGGTTGTAGAAGTTTGGAACTCTCTTCCGCAAACGGCAATTGATACTAGCTCAATTGCTAAATTTAAATCTGAGATGGATAGCTTTTTGGCAACCAAAGGTATTAAGGGATATGGGCCAAAGGCAGGTATATGGAGATAGATCACAGATCAGCCATGATCTTATCAAATGGCGGAGCAGGCACGAGGGGCTGAATGGCCTACTCCTGTTCCTATGCTCCTATGAATGACTCACCTCCTGACTCCCCAAAGCCTTTCCACCATCTACAAGGCACAAGTCAGGAGTGTGATGGAATACTCTCCACTTGCCTGGATGAGTACAGCTTCAACAACACTCAAGAAGCTCGACACCATCTAGGACAAAGCAGCCCGCTTGATTGACACCCCATCCACCACCCTTAACATTCACTCCCTTCACCACCGGCGCACCGTGGCTGCAGTGTGTACCATCCACAGGATGCACTGCAGCAACTCGCCAAGGCTTCTTCGACAGCACCTCCCAAACCCGCGACCTCTACCACCTAGAAGGACAAGGGCAGCAGGTACAATGGGAACAACACCACCTGCACGTTCCCCTCCAAGTCACACACCATCCCGACTTGGAAATATATCGGCCGTTCCTTCATCGTCGCTGGGTCAAAATCCTGGAACTCCCTTCCTAACAGCACTGTGGGAGAACCTTCACCACACGGACTGCAGCGGTTCAAGAAGGCGGCTCACCACCACCTTCTCAAGAGCAATTAGGGATGGGCAATAAATGCCGGCCTCGCCAGCGACGCCCACATCCCATGAACAAATAAATAAAAAAAGAGGAAATCTGTTCAAAGTTATGACGGGTTTTGGAAAGGCAAACGGAAAGAAACTATTCCCACAGGCTCTTGTGTCGATAACTCGAAGGCATACATTTAAGAGTTGGGATGCCCTACAAGAAGCAGAATTAATAATAGCTTTTCGGTAACAGTCTTGTAACGAAGGGAAACTATCACCCCTGACTCAGTAGGTTGTGGGTTTAAGTCCCACTCCAGAGATTTGAGCACATAATAATCCAGGCCGACACTCCCAGTGCAGTACTGAGGGAGCGCTGCACTGTCGGAGGTGCCAGCTTTCTGATGAGACATTAAACCGAGGCCCCATCTGCCCTCTCAGGTGGACGTAAAAGATCCCATGGCACATTTCGAAAATGAGCAGGGGAACTCTCCCCCGGTGTCCTGGGCCAATATTTATCCCTCAACCAACATCGCTAAAAAAAAAGACCAGATTACCTGGTCATTATCTCAGTGCTGTTTGTTGGACCTTGCTGTGCGCAAATTGGCTGCTGCGTTTCCTACATTACAACAGTGACTACACCTCATTGGCTGTAAAATGCTTTGGGACGTTCTGAAGTTGTGAAAGGCACTATATAAATGAAAGTTCCTTTTTTTTTATTTATTGTGTTCATGCCCTCACAACCTCTGTATTCCTAGTTCAGTACCATAACCACTACAGCAGCAAAGCTGATTCATTGAGGTGATGTGGAGATGCCGGTGATGGACTGGGGTTGACAAATGTAAGGAATCTTACAACACCGGGTTATAGTCCCAACAGTTTTATTTGAAAACCACAAGCTTTCGGAGGCTTTCCCCTTCGTCAGGTGAGTGTGGGATTCCTTGAAGGTTATCGCATTTATAGTCAGAGAACAATACCTGGTGATTGCAGATAATCTTTCCAACTGCCCGTTGTCAAGGCAATCAAAGTGTTCAGAGAGAGAGATGTTACATACAGGACCACCGGATATACAAACGGCCAGAACAAAAGACAGAGAGAGAGAGAGAGAGAAACATCCGAAAGGAAGAGAAAGAGAGAGAATGACCCGTTGTATTAAAAACAGATAACTTTTTTTCGCTGGTAGGGTTACGTGTAGCGTGACATGAACCCAAGATCCCGGTTGAGGCCGTCCTCATGGGTGCGGAACTTGGCTATCAATTTCTGCTCGACGATTTTGCGTTGTCGTGTGTCTCGAAGGCCGCCTTGGAGAACGCCTACCCGAAGGTCGGTGGATGAATGTCCTTGACTGCTGAAGTGTTCCCCGACTGGGAGGGAACCCTCCTGTCTGGCGATTGTTGCGCGGTGTCCGTTCATCCGTTGTCGCAGCGTCTGCATGGTCTCGCCAATGTACCATGCATCTCGCCAATGTACCGGGCATCCTTTCCTGCAACGTATGACTATGGGGCATTAGTTTCTCTGCACTGTTGGTGTCCAGCATGTCGAGTCCACGACTAACCCAGTTGGTGGAAGGAAACTGGACTTGTGGTGCATTGCCAGTGTGGGCGCAGTCCTGGTGATAGGAAGCACTGGAGCTAAAACAAATTCGGGATTGTACACTCCTTCATAACCACTCATAATACTGACTTGCAAGCCCCAACTGAAGTCATTTTTATCTTAATGCGGAGGGAGCGCATAGTCCAAATCTGCCCCCTTCATTGGTGCCTTTCAGCAAACTCCATTGAATGCAAGCACCTTTAAAAGCTTCTAGCCTGTCTTATCCTTCCCCCTTAGCCCTTGCCAGTTGTATCCTGAAAAGCAACATTAATTCTATAAACATTTCACTTGGATATAAAACAGTAGGGTTGGTTATCAGCTGCTTCGAGCCAAACGCACGTAGCTTAGGCCACTTAATGCTAAATTTTTTTTGTCAATTGCAAAGCTCTGATTAGAATCAGGATTGTGCTTCAAAGCTGTGGGAGGCAGTTCCTTTCCCTTACAGAAAGCTTTCACGTGTCCTCAGCCTATCCAGTGGGTTCCATGCAGTAAATAACCCAGGTTAATCCTGCTACATTCTGTACCTGCCTGTACCTCCTGACTAAAAGTCACAGTGAAACGAGACTGCAGATCTGATCGGCCTTGCATGTTTTTTTCCCTCCGCTTTCATATCTCTCCTCTGCAGTGTGTCAAGAGAGAACTTCCCATGGCATTTAAAGGAGAGCTTCTAACAAAGCTTAGAAATCGTAACACCTACTTAACACAACAATGCGTGAGATGATTTGCTGGCCCTCGTTTGGAGCAAACACTTTGCTGACAAGGTGTGAAATTGAAATCTGCTGAAAGACTGATGCAGTCCAGCCGACCCGAGGGTATTACATTCCTCAAAAGATCCCGGAATTTCCTCGGGACAGTTCCCATTCTGTCACCGAAATTTTGCTGGAAGTTACATTCTAATGTACAGCACAAAAAACAGACCACTCAGCCCAATTGGTTAAGATCAGTGTATATACTCCAGACGAGCCTCCTCCCACTCTAATTGCCTCCTCCCACACTGCTCCCGTGTCCCTCTATTCCCTTCTCCCTCATGTATGCATCACCTCCTGACTCCCTTCCCACCATCTACAAGGCACAAGTCAGGAGTGTGATGGAATACTCTCCACTTGCCTGGATGTGTGCAGCTCCAACAACACTCAAGAAGCTCGACACCATCCAGGACAAAGCAGCCCGCTTGATTGGCACCCCATCCACCACCCTAAACATTCACTCCCTTCACCACCGGCGCACCGTGGCTGCAGTGTGTACCATCCACAGGATGCACTGCAGCAACTCGCCAAGGCTTCTTCGACAGCACCTCCCAAACCCGCGACCTCTACCACCTAGAAGGACAAGGGCAGCAGGCACATGGGAACAACACCACCTGCACGTTCCCCTCCAAGTCACACACCATCCCGACTTGGAAATATATCGGCCGTTCCTTCATCGTCGCTGGGTCAAAATCCTGGAACTCCCTTCCTAACAGCACTGTGGGAGAACCGTCACCACACGGACTGCAGCGGTTCAAGAAGGCGGCTCACCACCACCTTCTCAAGGGCAATTAGGGATGGGCAATAAATGCCGGCCTCGCCAGCGACGCCCACATCCCATGAACGATTAAAAATAAAATAGACCAGGCTTGTATTGTATAGAAGATTAAGCAATGATCTAATTGAGGTGTTTAAGATGATTAAAGGATTTGATTGGGTAGATAGAGAGAAACTATTTCCTCTGGTGGGGGAGACCAGAACAAGGGGGCATAACCTTAAAATTAGAGCCAGGCTGTTCAGGGGTGATGTCGGGAAGCACTTCTTCACACAAAGGGGAGTGGAAATCTGGAACTCTCTCCCCCAAAAAGCTGTTGAGGCTGGGGGTCAATTGAAAATTTCAAAACTGAGATTGATAGATTTTTGTTGGGTAAGGGTATTTAGGGTTACAGAACCAAGGCGAGTAAATGGAGTTAAGATACAGATCAGCCATGATATAATTGAATGGCGGAACCGGCTCGAGGGGCTGAATGGCCTACTCCTGTTCCTATGTTCCAGAACTGTTCACAGTACTCCCAAGCGTGGTCTAACCAAGGTTCTATAGAAATTTAACATTACTACCCTGCTTTTGGATCAAAAAAGGATAGAACACGGTACTTTCTAAATGGTAAAAAGTTAAAAACAGTGGATGTCCAAAGGGACTTAGGGGTTTAGGTACATCGATCATTGAAGTGTCATGAACAGGTGCAGAAAATAACCAAGAAGGCTAATGGAATGCTGGTGGCCTTTATATCGAGAGGACTGGAGTACAAGGGGGCAGATGTTATGCTGCAGCTATACAAAACCCTGGTTAGACCGCACCTGGAGTACTGTGAGCAGTTCTGGGCACCGCACCTTCGGAAGGACATATTGGCCTTGGAGGGAGTGCAGCGTAGGTTTACTAGAATGATACCCGGACTTCAAGGGTTAAGTTAGGAGGAGAGATTACACAAATTGGGGTTGTATTCTCTGGAGTTTCGAAGGTTAAGGGGTGATCTGATCGAAGTTTATAAGATATTAAGGGGAACGGATAGGGTGGATAGAGAGAAACTATTTCCGCTGGTTGGGGATTCTAGGAGTAGGGGACACAGTCTAAAAATTAGAGCCAGACCTTTCAGGAGCGAGATTAGAAAACATTTCTACACACAAAGGGTGGTAGAAGTTTGGAATTCTCATCCGCAAACGGCAATTGATACTAGCTCAATTGCTAAATTTAAATGCGAGATAGATAGCTTTTTGGCAACCAAAGGTATTAAGGGATATGGGCCAAAGGCAGGTATATGGAGTTAGATCACAGATCAGCCATGATCTTATCAAATGGCGGAGCAGGCACGAGGGGCTGAATGGCCTACTCCTGTTCCTATGTTCCTTCCTGTGTTCCTATGCTTTTGTATTCTGTTCCGTTCCTATACAAATGAAACCCAATATTTTGTTTGCACTCTTTATAGTCTGAGAAAGAACTTGCATTTATGTATTGCCTTTCATGACCTCTGGACGTTCCAATGAAGTACTTTTTAAACTGTAGTCACTATTGTAATGTAGAAAACTTTTGCCTTTGAGTCAGAAGGTGGTGGGTTCAAGTCCCACTCCAGAGCCTTGAGCACAAAATCCAGGCCGACACTCCCAGTGCAGCACTGAGGGAGCGCTGCACCGTCCGAGGGGCCGTCTTTCAGAAGAGACGTCAAACCGAGGACCCATCTGCCCTCTCAGGCGGACGTAAAAGATCCCATTGGCGCGATCCGAAGAAGCTCTCCCCGGTGTCCTGGGCCATTGTTTATCCCTCAACCAACATCACTGAAAAAAAACAGATTATCTGGCCATGATCACATTGCTGTTCGTGGGATCTTGCTGTGCGCAAATTGACTGCCGCGTTTCCTACATTACAACAGTGACTGCGCTTCAAAAAGTACTCAATTGGCTGTAAAGCGCTTTGGGAAGCTCTGAGGTTGTGAAAGGGGCTGTATAATTGCAAGTCTTTTTTTGCTTCTTTCTATGTATAGTTTGGTCGATCATTCTGAGCTGCCATGTGGGCAGAGCTAGTATAAGACAGAAACATTGTTTGGTTTTTGTTTTCCTGCTTTCTTTCCATCGGTCGCTTTCGTTTCCTCTTTATTTGTCACGCACGAGTTGCCAGCAAATCTCCCGGGTTTTTTTTTTAGGGTAGTTTTACATGGTGGTAAGCTTTTATAAATCGCTGGTTAGGCCTGAGCCGGAGTATTGTGTCCAATTCTGGGCACCGCACTTTCGGGAAAGCTGTCAAGGCCTTGGAGAGGGTGCAGAGGAGATTTACTGGAATGGTACCAGGGATGAGGGACTTCAGTTATGTGGAGAGACTGGAGAAGCTGGGATTGTTCTCCTTAGAGCAGTGAAGCTTAAGGGGAGATTTAATAGAGGTTTCAAAATTGTGGGTGGTTTTGATAGAGTTGTTTTTTTCTTATTTGTTCATGGGATGTGGGCGTCGCTGGCGAGGCCGGCATTTATTGCCCATCCCTAATTGCCCCTTGAGAAGGTGGTGGTGAGCCGCCTTCTTGAACCACTGCAGTCCGTGTGGTGAAGGTTCTCCCACAGTGCTGTTAGGAAGGGAGTTCCAGGATTTTGACCCGGCGATGATGAAGGAACGGCCGATATATTTTCAAGTCGGGATGGTGTGTGACTTGGAGGGGAACGTGCAGGTGGTGTTGTTCCCATGTACCTGCTGCTCTTGTCCTTCTCGGTGGTAGAGGTCGCGGATTTGGGAGGTGCTGTCGAAGAAGCCTTGGCGAGTTGCTGCAGTGCATCCTGTGGATGGTACACACTGCAGCCACTGTGCGCCGGTGGTGAAGGGAGTGAATGTTTAGGGTGGTGGATGGGGTGCCAATCAAGCGGGCTGCTTTGTCCTGGATGGTGTCGAGCTTCTTGAGTGTTGTTGGAGCTGCACTCATCCAGGCAAGTGGAGAGTATTCCATCACACTCCTGACTTGTGCCTTGTAGATGGTGGAAAGGATTTGGGGAGTCAGGAGGTGAGTCACTCGCCGCAGAATACCCAGCCTCTGACCTGCTCTTGTAGCCACAGTATTTATGTGGCTGGTCCAGTTAAGTTTCTGGTCAATGGTGACCCCCAGGATGTTGATGGTGGGGGATTCGGCGATGGTAATGCCGTTGAATGTCAAGGGGAGGTGGTTAGACTCTCTCTTGTTGGAGATGGTCATTGCCTGGCACTTGTCTGGCGCGAATGTTACTTGCCACTTATGAGCCCAAGCCTGGATGTGGGGAGAAGCTGCTTTCACTGGCAGGAAGGTCGGTAACCAGAGGATACAGATTTAAGTTAAATTGGCAAAAGAACCAGTGGGGAGATGTAACGATTTGGAACGCGCTGCCTGAAAGGGCGGTGGAAGCAGATTCAATCGTAACTTTCAAATGGGAATTAGATAAATACGTGAGGGGGAAAAGTTTGCAGGGCTATGGGGAGCGACCTGGGGAATGGGACTAATTGGATAGCCCTTTAAGAGAGCCGGCACGGGCACGATGGGCTGAATGGCCTCCTTCTGTGCTGTCCAAATCTCTTGATTTGCCGGAGGATGGAAACACAAACAAAGTTGAACCTTGTTTAAAAGTTCCAAGGTTCGGTTTCGACACTTCCGAGCCAGCTGTCGTTGGACCAGCACCTACAGCGCAGCATTGCTTTATTTTAGCGTGTTCTGAAACGGTGCATCCCAGGTGCGCTCACTGGCCCGCTGTCCTCAAGGAAGGAGGAATCATCAGAACACTTACAAAGCAATAAAGAAATAAAGCTTTGTCCGGGATTCAGCTGTAAAACAGTCAAGGAGAAGCAACAGTCAGTCATCCATGGCTTTGGCTAAGGATATGAGGGCCAGGTATGTATAAACAAGCAAGCCTGAGAAACGAGTGTTGTGACATTGCAGCTTCTGACTATTGTATTTGGGGATTTAGGTCCTTCTCAGACTTTCAAATAAGGGTAACTTATTTCCTTCCTGTTATCATGAACGCATAAGCATTGGTCCAGATCTTTGCGGAGAAAATAATGGCGTGTGAACGACACGCGCCGTTACTACTGCGCAGATCGGCCAGCGAACTTTACGGCGAGGAAGCTATTCCCCGTGAATTGTCAATCGCACAAATGGCCTCTCGCCCTTAACCTCCCCTTTAAGGTTTGGTACATTAATTACCCATTCAACTCGCCACGGAAACTTAAGTCCAGCAATTAAAACCCTTAGTGCCCTTCTAACGATGTTGGTATTGGTGAGACCGCACCTGGAATAC
Source organism: Heptranchias perlo (assembly GCF_035084215.1). Classification (NCBI taxonomy): domain Eukaryota; kingdom Metazoa; phylum Chordata; class Chondrichthyes; order Hexanchiformes; family Hexanchidae; genus Heptranchias; species Heptranchias perlo. The sequence goes on along the minus strand of NC_090336.1, from coordinate 70,669,754 downwards.
TGCATACAGTTTTGGTCTCCATACTTAAGAAAAGACATACTTGCTCTCGAGGCAGTACAAAGAAGGTTCACTCGGTTAATCCCGGGGATGAGGGGGCGGACATATGAGGAGAGGTTGAGTAGATTGGGACTCTACTCATTGGAGTTCAGAAGAATGAGAGGCGATCTTATTGAAACATATAAGATTGTGAAGGGGCTTGATCGGGTGGATGCGGTAAGGATGTTCCCAAGGATGGGTGAAACTAGAACTAGGGGGCATAATCTTAGAATAAGGGGCTGCTCTTTCAAAACTGAGATGAGGAGAAACTTCTTCACTCAGAGGGTGGTGGGTCTGTGGAATTTGCTGCCCCAGGAAGCTACATCATTAAATAAATTTAAAACAGAAATAGACAGTTTCCTAGAAGTAAAGGGAATTAGGGGTTACAGGGAGCGGGCAGGAAATTGGAGATGAATTTAGATTTGAGGTTAGGATCAGATCAGCCATGATCTTATTGAATGGCGGAGCAGGCTCGAGGGGCCGATTGGCCTACTCCTGCTCCTATTTCTTATGGTCTTATGTTCTTATAACTGCCAATCAACCTCTCTCGCCCAGAAAGTGAACAATTATAAGTGTGGCGTCTCATTCTTTCAGGTTGTGGATCGTTGTTAGAAATTTAAAAAATGTCAAATCTTAAATTTTTTTTTTCCATATTTTTCCTTTCTGTCTCATTTTTTTTTTCTCTCGCTCTCTCTTTCAATCCAATCTTTCTTTCCCTCTCTTTATTTCTCTTTCCGCCTCGGACCTGGAAATTCACAAGCATCGCAAGCGGACTGGGTGACCGCCAAACAGACAAGGAGGAGCAGGCAGTTCGTGCACCAGGGAGGCAACATCCCATCCTGGAATCAAGTCTGCGGCCGCAGAAACACCTGTGTGCTCCTCCAACTGTAGAATCCCCGATCACTATCGCTCTCCTGACCTTTCTCCTTCCCCCACTGTACAGCTGAGCCACCAATGGTGCTGTGGTCTTGGCTCCAGCTGCACTCCTCCGAGGAACCCTCTCCCCCATCGGATACTGGTTAGGGAGCGAGATGCCCTCAGGGGACTCCTGCACTACCTGCCTGGTCCTTCTTGTCTGTTTGGCGGTCACCCAGTCCGCTTGTGATGCTTGTGAATTTCCAGGTCCGAGTCAGAAAGGGAAAAATACCCTGCAAGACGTCTCCCACGAGCAAATTCTGGGCCCCCATAACAGTGGAGAAAGAACTAACAAATCTTTACCCTCACTGCAGCTCTGCAAATATTTTCTGCGCAGTGAATGATTGCAGGATCATGAGCAACCTGTGTTTATGCAGTAAAACGTCTGAAGGTCCTTCACAGCAGCATAATCGGACATAAATATCACACCACGCCAAAGAGGGAGACATTAGGACAGGCAACCAAAGGCTGATGAAGAAAAAACTGACCGACTTTTTAAGAGGAGTGGATAAATATTTGTAAAAGTAAAATCTAAAAGGGAAAGGGGACTCAGTGGACGTCAGACAGCTGGCCCAGGCTTGATGCTCTTAAGATTCTATCTGTACCGCACAATAAAAGTGCTGGAAACACAGACACACACACACCAAGTCAGTCCGCATCTGTGAAGAGACAAGACAGACAAATCTTTGAAGGTGGCAGGACGAGTTGAGAAGGCTGTTAAATGGGAGGGAAAGTTTGCAGGTTGCCTGATCGTAGAATGGTTACAACACGTAAGACGGCCATTCGGCCTGTCGAGTCCATGCCGGCTCTCTGCAAGAGCAATCCAGCTAGTCCCACTCCCCCGCCTTATCCCCGTGGCCCTGCAAATTTTTTTGGTTCAAGTTCTGATCCAATTCCCTTTTGAAGGCCATGATTGAATCTGCCTCCACCACCCCCTTGGGCAGTGCATTCCAGATCCTAACCACTCGCTGTGTAAAAAAGTTTTCCCTCATGTCGCCTTTGGTTCTTTTGCTAATCACCTTAAATCTGTGTCCTCTGGTTCTTGACCCTTCCGCCAATGGGAACAGTTTCTCTCTATCTACTCTGTCTGGACCCCTCATGGTTTTGAACACCTCGATCAAATCTCCTCTCGACTGTCTCTGTTCCAAGGAGAACAACCCCAGCTTCTCCAGTCTATCCACGTAACTGAAGTCCCTCATCCCTGGAATCATTCTAGTAAATCTCTTCTGCGCCCTCTCTAAGGCCTTCACATCCTTCCTAAAGTGCGGTGCCCAGAATGGACACAATACTCCAGTGTTTTATAAAGGTTCATCATAACCTCCTTGCTTTTGTACTCCATGGGCTCCATTTTAGCACCCGCTATCGGGTGCGTTCCTGGCGGGGGGCTCCGAAAATCGGGGAATCCCGGAGCGGGTCGGGAGCCCGGCTCCAACCCGCCCACTTCCGGGTTCCCCACAGACGGGCCGACGTGCGCGCGCAGCCCCCGCATGTGGGACTCCCGCAGGCAATTAAAGCCAGCGGGGTGCCACTTAACAGTATTTACTTAGCTATTTCAGGTCATTAACTGACCTGATTAAGGGAATGTGTGAGGAGGGGTGGGATTTTGGAGACAACTGGGACTGTTTCCCACACTGGGGGAAACACTCCCAGTTGAAATGGACGTGTTGCAGCCGTCAGCCTGTGGCAGCTGCAAAGGTCCATTTGACAGATATGGGGGGGGGAGACCCTCACTCATTGCAGGAGGCCACTCTGTCACTTGGGACAAAGTTTGGCCTCCACCACCCTCCTCCTGACAATCAAAGTCACCAACTTGCACACTTACCCCGGGGTCCAGAGACATGTACCTACCTTGCGGACCCCCTCAGATGTCCATCTTCCGGATGGGGGGCCGCCGTAGCTGCGGTCATGACCTCCTCGGAGGGCGAACAGCATCACCAGCCTCGCCGGCCACGCCGTCCACCTCTGACACGTGGAGCTCCACAACACAGTGCTGTGACACATCCACCTGCACAGCAGGAGGGAGGGCAACCGCAGAGAGAGATGCGTCGCAGAGGGCACTACCCTCGCCACAGGGTCCACAGACCGAGGCTCAGCTTCCTGGACCTCTCTGAGTACTGGCGAGATGAGGAAGTGCAGGTAAGATGAGGATGAGGTTTGAGTGGGTATGAGGGGTGATGTGACAGAGTAGCGTTGGCAGTGCAGAAGGAGATGTGGGGTGGGGGCGGTGATGTGGCAGACGGAGTGTAGGGGAATGAGAACCCGCAGCCCTGGTAACATCGAGCCCCATGTCTCTGTTTATAAAGCCCAGGATCCCGTATGCTTTCTTAACCACTTTCTCAACCCGTCCTGCCACCGTCAACGATTTGTGTACATACACCCCCAGATCTCTCTGTTCCTGTACCCCTTTTAGAATTCCACCTTTTGGTTTATATTGCCTCTCCTCGTTCTTCCTACCAAAATATATCACTTCACACTTTCCTGCGTTGAATTTCATCTGCCACGTGTCCGCCCATTCCACCAGCCTGTCTATATCCTCTTGAAGTCTATCACTATCCTTCTCACTGTTCACTACCCTCCCAAGTTTTGTGTCATCTGCAAATTTTGAAATTGTGCCCTGAACACCCAAGTCAATGTCATTAATGTAGCTCAAAAAAGTATCGACCCCTGGGGAACACCACTGTACACCTCCCTCCAGTCCGAAAAACAACCGTTCACCACTACTCCCTGTTTCCTATTACTTGGCCAATTCTGTATACATGCTGCCATTGCCCCCTTTATTCCATGGGCTTCAATTTTGATGACAAGCCTATTATGCGGCACTTTATCAAACGCCTTTTGAAAGTCCATATACACCACATCAATCGCATTGCCCTCATCAACCCTTTCTGTTACCTCATCAAAAAACTCAATCAAGTTGGTTAAACACGATTTGCCTTTAACAAATCCGTGCTGGCTTTCCTTAATTAATCCACACTTGTCCAAGTGACTGTTAATTCTGTCCCGGAATATCGTTTCTAAAAGTTTCCCCACCACCGAGGTTAAACTGACTGGCCTATATTTGCTGGGTTTATCCTTACACCCTTTTTTGAACAAGGGTGTAACATTTGCAATTCTCCAGTCCTCTGGCACCACTAAGGAAGTTGGGAAGATTATGGCCAGTACCTCCGCTATTTACACCCTTACTTCCCTCAGCATCCTAGGATGCATCCCATCTGGACTGGGTGACTTATCTCCTTTTGTACAACTAGCCTTTCTAGTACCTCCTCTTTATCAATATTTAGCCCGTCCAGTATCTCAACCACCTCTTCACTGCCTGTGACTTTGGCAGCATCTTCTTCCTTGGTAAAGACAGATGCAAAGTACTCATTATAGGCCTCATTACAAATTACTCATACTATAGGCCAGTCAGTTTATCCTAGGTGGTGGGGAGACTTTTAGAAACGATAATCCGGGACAGAATTAGTAGTCGCTTGGACAAGTGTGGAATGATTAGGGAAAGCCAGCACGGATTTGTTAAAGGCAGGTCGTGTTTAACTAACCTGATAGAGTTTTTTGATGGGGTAACAGAGAGGGTCGATGAGGGCAATGCAGTTGATGTTGTGTATATGGACTTTCAAAAGGCGATTGATAAAGTGCCGCATAATAGACTTGTCATCAAGATTGAAGCCCATGGAATAAAAGGGGCAGTGGCAGCATGGGTACAGAATTGGCTAAGTAACAGGAAACAGGGAGTAGTGGTGAACGGTTGTTTTTCGGACTGGAGGGAGGTGTACAGTGGTGTTCCCCAGGGGTCGGTGCTGGGACCACTGCTTTTCTTGATATACATTAATAACTTGGACTTGGGTGTACAGGGCACAATTTCCAAATTTGCAGATAACACAAAACTTGGAAGGGTAGTGAACAGTGAGGAGGATAGTGATAGACTTCAAGAGGATATAGACAGGCTGGTGGAATGGGCGGACACGTGGCAGATGAAATTTAACGCAGAAAAATGATACATTTCGGTAGGAAGAATGAGGAGAGGCAATATAAACTAAAAACCTCAATTCTAAAAGGGGTACAGGAACAGAGAGATCTGGGGGTATATGTACACAAATCGCTGAAGGTGGCAGGGCAGGTTGAGAAAGTGGTTAAAAAAGCATATGGGATCCTGGGCTTTATAAATAGAGGCATAGAGTACAAAAGCAAGGAAGTCATGATGAACCTTTATAAAACACTGGTTCGGCCACCATGGAGTTTTGTGTCCAGTTCTGGGCACCGCACTTTAGGAAAGATGTGAAGGCCTTATAGAGGGTGCAGAAGAGATTTACTAGAATGATTCCAGGGTTGAGGGGCTTTAGTTACATGGATAGACTGGAGAAGCTGGGGTTGTTCTCCTTGGAACAGAGAAGGTTGAGAGGAGATTTGATAGAGGTGTTCAAAATCATGAAGGGTCCAGACAGAGTAGATAGAGAGAAACTGTTCCCATTGGTGGAAGGGTCACGAACCAGAGGACACAGATTTAAGGTGATTGGCAAAAGAACCAAAGGTGACATGAGGAAAAACTTTTTTACACAGCGAGTGGTTAGGGTCTGGAATGCACTGCCCGAGGGGGTGGTGGAGGCAGATTCAATCATGGCCTTCAAAGGGGAACTGGACAAGTACTTGAAAGGAAAAAAAATGCAGGGCTACGGAGATAAGGCGGGGGAGTGGGACTAGCTGGATTGCTCTTGCATAGAGCCGGAACAGACTCAATGGGCCGATTGGCCTGCTACCATGCTGTAACCATATGAGGAGAGGTTGAGTAGATTGGGACTCTACTCATTGGAGTTCAGAAGAATGAGAGGCGATCTTATTGAAACATATAAGATTGTGAAGGGTCTTGATCGGGTGGATGCAGTAAGGATGTTCCCAAAGATGGGTGAAACTAGAACTAGGGGGCATAATCTTAGAATAAGGGGCTGCTCTTTCAAAACTGAGATGAGGAGAAACTTCTTCACTCAGAGGGTGGTAGGTCTGTGGAATTTGCTGCCCCAGGAAGCTGTGGAAGCTACATCATTAGATAAATTTAAAACAGAAATAGACAGTTTCCTAGAAGTAAAGGGAATTAGGGGTTACGGGGAACGGGCAGGAAATTGGACATGAAGCTGAGTTCGGATCGGTCAATGCCCTGTGGGTGGCGGAGAGGGCCCAGGGGCTATGTGGCCGGGTCCTGCTCCGACTTCTTGTGTTCTTTAGATTTGTGGTTGGGATCAGATCAGCCATGATCTTATTGAATGGCGGAGCAGGCTCGAGGGGCCGATTGGCCTACTCCTGCTCCAATTTCTTATGTTCTTATGTTCTTACCTCAGCCATGCCCTCTGCCTCCATGCGTAGATCTCCTTTTTGGTCCCTAATCGGCCCCACCCCTCCTCTTACTACCCGTTTACTGTTTACATGCCTATTGAAGACTTTTGGATTCCCTTTTATGTTGGCCTCCAGTTGATTCTCATACTCTCTCTTTGCCCCTCTTGTTTCCTTTCTCGCTTTCCTTCTGAACTTTCTATGTTCAGCCTGGTTCTCACTTGTGTTATCAACCTGGCGACTGTCATACGCCCCTTTTTTCTGCTTCATCTTACTCTCTATCTCTTTTTTCATCCAGGGAGCTCTGGCTTTGGTTGTCCTACCTTTCTCCCTCGTGGGAATGTACCTAGACTGTACCCGAACCATCTCCTCCTTAAAGGCCACCCATTGTTCAATTACAGTTTTCCCTGCCAATCTTTGATTCCAATTTACCCGGGCCAGATCTGTTCTCATCCCATTGAAATTGGCCCACCTCCATTTGAGTATTTTTACTTTAGAGTGGTCCGTGTCCTTTTCCATAGCTATTCTAAACCTTATGATACTGTGATCGCTGTTCTCTAAATGTTCTCCCACTGACACTTGCTCCACTTGGCCCACCTCATTCCCCAGAACCAAGTCCAGCAATGCCTCCTTCCTCGTTGGGCGGGAAACGTACTGGTCAAGAAAGTTCTGCTGAAGACACTTCAAAAATTCCTCCTCCTCTTTGCCCCTTATATTATTACTGTCCCAGTCTATATTAGGATAGTTGAAGTCCCCCATGATCACTGCTCTATGGCTCTTGCACTCTCTGTAATTTCCCTGCAAATTTGCTCCTCTATCTCCTTCCCACTAGTTGGTGGCCTATAGAATACACCCAGTAGTGTAACGGCACCTCTATTGTTTCTTAACTCTAACCAAATAGATTCTGTCCTTGACCCCTCCAGGACATCCTCTCTCTCCAGCACTGCAATATTCTCCTTAATCAATACTGCCACCACCCCCACTCCTTTTTTTCCTTCCCTATCTTTCCTGAACACCTTGTATCCAGGAATATTTAGTACCCAATCCTGCCCTTTTTTGAGCCAGGTCTCCGTTATCGCCACAGCATCGTATTCCCATGTGACTAATGGCGCCTGCAGCTCACCAACCTTATTTACCACATTTCGTGCATTTACACACATGCACTGTAAACCTATCTTAGACCTTCCTGTAGTCTCTCTTAGTCTGAGCCCATCTAATTCCGTAATATTTCTTACTCTAGTACTATCTGGGGACTCTCCCAATCCTTTGTGTCCCTTGTTTATCTTTTCCAATGCTACATCCTGGTGCCTATCCCCCTGCCAAATTAGTTTAAACCCCTCCCCCACAGAACGAGTGAACCTCCCCGCGAGGACGTTGGTCCCAGCTCTGTTGAGGTGCAACCCGTCTGGCTTGTACAGGTACCTCGTCCCACAGAACTGGTCCCAATGTCCCAGGCATCTAAAGCCCTCCCTCCTGCACCATCTCTCCAGCCATGCATTCATCTGCTCTATCCTCCTATTTCTATACTCTCTAGCATCGTGGCACCGGGAATAATCCAGACCTTTAATCTCTTTCCTAACTCCCTAAACTCTTCCTGCAGGACCTCATCCCCCTTTCTACTTATGTCGTCGGTACCGAAATGGACCATGACCTCTGGCTGTTCACCCTCCCCCTTCAGAATGTTCTGCAGCCGTTCAGTGACGTCCTTGACCCTGGCACCAGGGAGGCAACATACCATCCTGGAATCAAGTCTGCGGCCGCAGAAACACCTGTGTGCTCCTCTAACTGTAGAATCCCCGATCACTATCGCTCTCCTGACCTTTCTCCTTCCCCCACTGTACAGCTGAGCCACCAATGGTGCTGTGGTCTTGGCTCCAGCTGCACTCCTCCGAGGAACCCTCTCCCCCATCGGATACTGGTTAGGGAGCGATATGCCCTCAGGGGACTCCTGCACTACCTGCCTGGTCCTTCTTGTCTGTTTGGCGGTCACCCAGTCCGCTTGTGAATTTCCAGGTCCGAGTCAGAAAGGGAAAAATACCCAGATTCGATTTTCTGCAGCTCTGCGCTAAGAACATAGGAAATAGGAGCAGGAGTAGGCCACACGGCCCCTCAAGCCATTCAATAAGATCATGGCTGATCTTCTACCTCAACTCCACTTTCCTGCCCCATCCCCACATCCCTTGATTCCCCTAGAGTCCAAAAATCTATCGATCTCAGCCTTGAATATACTCAATGACTGAGCATCCACAGCCCTCTGGGGTAGAGAATTCCAAAGATTCACCACCCTCTGAGTGAAGAAATTCCTCCTCATCCCAGTTCTAAATGCCTGCCCCCTTATCTCAAGACAATGCCCCCTAGTTCTAGACTCTCCAGCCAGGGGGAAACAGCCTCTCAGCATCTACCCTGTCAAGCCCTCTCAGAATCTTATGTGTTTCAATGAGATCACCTCTCATTCTTCTGAACTCCAGAGAGTTTGGGCCCGTTCTACTCAGTCTCTGCTCATAGGAAAACCCTCTCATCTCAGGAATCAATCTAGTGAACCTTCATCGCGCAGCCTCTAAGGCAAGTTTATCCTTCCTTAAGTAAGGAGACCGAAACTGTACACATGTGGGTGCTGAACATTCGATCGACTGAAAGTGCGGTGGGGTCACATTGTCCCAAGCTGCACAGGGTGCCCAGAAGGCTCACAAAGCTGAGAGGCAAGGACCTTTGCCAAGGCTTTGAAAACAACAACTTGCTTTTATACAGAGCCTTTAACGTAGTCAAACATCCCAAGGCACTTCACACAGGAGCGATTATCAAACAAAATTTGACACCGAGCCCACGTAAGGCGATATTAGGACAGGTGACCAAAAGCTTGGTCAAAGAAGTAGGTTTTAAGGAGGAGAGAGAGGCGGAGAGGTTTAGGGAGAGAATTCCAGAGCTTAGGGCCCAGGCAGCTGAAGGCACGGCCGCCAATGGTGGTGCGATTAAAATTGGGGATGCCGCAAGAGGCAAGAATTGGAGGAGCGCAGAGAGAGATCTCGGAGGGTTGTAGGGCTGGAGGAGGTTACAGAGATAGGGAGGGGCGAGGGATTTGAACACAAGGATGAGAATTTTAAAACCGAGGCATTGCCGGACCAGGAGCCGATGTAGGTCAGCGAGCACGGGGGGGTGATGGGTCAACGGGACTTGGTGCGAACGAAGACATATCGACCGTGTTTCGTTAACCTGACATTTTGCACCGTTTGCTCCTGAAATGGAATGACGGGGCTGAGTCTCAGGTTCACCCTGCTTCACTCCGAAAGTCACATCCTGGCCTTCAGAACCGAAGTCCTTAAAATAATTTGCGTCTCCTGGTTTTACGAACGACAGTGGAGAACCTTTGGGCTTCACTGTTGTTGCGTTTGGTCCGTGCATTGTTTTGCTCTGTTGGAGTTTTTCTTTTGCGTTGGAGTTTTAATTCAGCGTCTTACCTCTTTCTCCGCACCTTCCCCTCCCTTTTTATCTTCCCTCCCTCTGCATCCATAGTCCGTCGCTCAAGCCAGCCTCTCGGCCCATTGCAATAGCCTTCGCCTGCGGAATGGGCAGCCCCTCGAGAGTTTCTCATGCCTTCAGGGAACTAGAGAACGAAGAGGCTTTTCCTTGTATACAGAAGATTAAGGGGATGATCCAGTTGAAGTGTTTAAGACCATTAAAGGATAAAGAGAGAAACTATTTCCTCTGGCGGGGGAGGACAAGGGGGCGTAACCTTAAAATTAGAGCCAGGCCGTTCAGGGGTGATGTCAGGAAGCACTTCTTCACACAAAGGGGGAGTGGAAATCTGGAACTCTCTCCCCCCAAAAAGCAGTTGAGACTGGGGGTCAATTGAAAAATTTCAAGATGGATAGATTTTTGTTGGGTAAGGGTATTACGGGTCATGGCAGGAAAATGGAGGTGAGGTGCAGATCAGCCATGATCTAATTGAATGGCGGAGACGGCCCAAAGGGGCTGAATGGCCCTAATCCCTGTTCGTATGTTCCTACGGCCATTTTAAATATCTTTCCTCATTTCAGCCGGTTCAGTAAGAGAGACGGGGCCATTACGGATTCTAAAGGTGAATTGTCACAGCAAAAAAAAAAATGTCTTGGCATTGGATTGTTTTAAGTACTGATTATGCATATCAAACCATTTCCCATAGTAAATGCTTCTACCCCCCCATCTCTCCCGTGAAGTGGTTTGGTCCATGCTGGTATGTGTATGTTTCCAATTGCTGGTTGGGCTGTTTTGAATTATCCAATCCAATTGGCTGCCAATGATGCAATGGTTATACATATTTTGTGACACTCGCGTCTGCCGTTATTGTCAGCATCGACAGCCGGTTTGAATTGTCAAAGTACAGTCCCGCAGTCCCCTAATTATAGGTTCGGAAAGTCTCGACACAAAGCATGGCAGCTCAGTAAGTCTCTGTGGGAGAGCCCACGAGTTCAACGTTTCAGGCATACAGCCCTTCATCAGAACCTCAGAAATGAAAGACGAACAAAGATTACGTTAAAATTGTATAGAACCTTGGTTAGACCAACTTGGAGTACTGGGCACAGTTCTGGTCTCCAAAAGGCACTGGAGAAAGTGCAAAAAAAGATTTACAAGGATGATACCAGAACTGAGAGGTTATAACTATCAGGAAAGACTGAGCAGACTGGGAAAGAAAAGACTGAGGGATTACTTGATAGAGGTCTTTAAGATTATGAAAGGGTAGACGTAGAGATGATGTTTCCACTTGTGGGGGGAGTTCAAAACTAGAGGCCATAAATATAAGATAGTCACTAATAATAATAGGGACGTTTGCTGATGATTGCACAGTTCCATTCGCAACCCCACAAATAATGAAGCAGTCCGAGCCCGCATGCAGCAAGATCTGGACAACATCCAGGCTTGGGCTGGTAAGTGGCAAGTAACATTCGCGCCAGACAAGTGCCAGGCAATGACCATCTCCAACAAAAGAGAGTCTAACCACCTCCCCTTGACATTCAACGACATTACCATCACAGAATCCCCCACCATCAACAGGTCACCATTAACCAGAAACGTAACTGGACATACCACATAAATACTGTGGCTACGAGAGCAGGTCAGAGGCTGCGTATTCTGCGGCGAGTGACTCACCTCCTGACTCCCCAAAGCCTTTCCACCATCTACAAGGCACAAGTCAGGAGTGTGATGGAATACTCTCCACTTGCCTGGATGAGTGCAGCTCTAACAACACTCAAGAAGCTCGACACCATATAGGACAAAGCAGCCCGCTTGATTGGCACCCCATCCACCACCCTAAACATTCATTCCCTTCACCATTGGCTCAACGTGGCTGCAGTGTGTACCATCCACAGGATGCACTGCAGCAACTCGCCAAGGCTTCTTCGACAGCACCTCCCAAACCCGCGACCTCTACCACCTAGAAGGACAAGGGCAGCAGGCACATGGGAACAACACCACCTGCACGTTCCCCTCCAAGTCACACACCATCCCGACTTGGAAATATATCGGCCGTTCCTTCATCGTCGCTGGGTCAAAATCCTGGATCTCCCTTCCTAACAGCACTGTGGGAGAACCTTCACCACACGGACTGCAGCGGTTCAAGAAGGCGGCTCACCACCACCTTCTCAAGGGGCAATTAGGGATGGGCAATAAATGCCGGCCTCGCAAGCGACGCCCACATCCCGTGAATGAATATAAAACAAAATGACACAATGCAAATGATGGTGAAGTGGGTTCATTACTGATCAATGAATTCTAAACCAGTTAAGCCAACTTATTACAACTGGTTTTCTGGTGCAGACATGCAGCTGTGGGTGTCAGGGAAAGTCTGTCTTGCAACTGCTTGAAGGGGAGGCCAGAGTTCAGCACCAAACCCTGAGGAAGATTGGAATCATGAATAAAGAATAGATTCTTTTTGTTTTCTCCATACGGTCCGCTGCCTCTTCTCGTGTTTTGTTTTGATTTGATTGGCGTCATTTTTATAGACTGAACACGCAAATAGAATAGATAAAAAGGAAAATGCTGGCAGTCAGCATATGAAAAGAGAAAAGACAGACTGTGGTTTCGAGCTTGGGCCCTTCCCTAGAAACCGTGTTTTGATAAAGAGTCTGTTTCGAAATCGTTAACCTACAATTTCCCCTTTCAGATGTTGGCACACTTAATTTTATTTTACATGAATGGATTATCAGTATTCTTCATTCTGGTGTCCAGTTTAACTATTCCCTTGAAAGAAAGAACTTGTATTTTATATAATGCCTTTCACAACCTCAGGATGTTCCCAAAGTGCCATACAGCTAATTTTTGAAGTGTAGTCACTGCTGTAATGCAGTAACCAATTTGCGCACAGCAAGGTCCCACTAATGGCAATGTGGTAATGACCAGATAACCTGTTTTAGTGATGTTGGTTGGGGAATAAATATTGACCAGGACACCAGGGAGAACTCCCCTGCTCTTCTTCGAAATAGGGATCTTTTACGTCCACCTGAGAGGGCAGATGGGGTCTTGGTTTAACGTCTCATCGGAAAGACGACACCTCCCGACAGTGAGGTTATGCACTTTGGCAGGAAAAATCAGAGAGCAAGTTATTATCTTAATGGCGAGAAACTGGAAAGTACTGCAGTACAAAGGGATCTGGGGGTCCTAGTGCAAGAAAATCAAAAAGTTAGTATGCAGGTGCAGCAGGTGATCAAGAAGGCCAACGGAATGTTGGCTTTTATTGCTAGGGGGATAGAATATAAAAACAGGGAGGTATTGCTGCAGTTATATAAGGTATTGGTGAGACCGCACCTGGAATACTGCATACAGTTTTGGTCTCCATACTTAAGAAAAGACATACTTGCTCTCGAGGCAGTACAAAGAAGGTTCACTCGGTTAATCCCGGGGATGAGGGGGCGGACATATGAGGAGAGGTTGAGTAGATTGGGACTCTACTCATTGGAGTTCAGAAGAATGAGAGGCGATCTTATTGAAACATATAAGATTGTGAAGGGGCTTGATCGGGTGGATGCGGTAAGGATGTTCCCAAGGATGGGTGAAACTAGAACTAGGGGGCATAATCTCAGAATAAGGGGCTGCTCTTTCAAAAGTGAGATGAGGAGAAACTTCTTCACTCAGAGGGTAGTCGGTCTGTGGAATTTGCTGCCCCAGGAAGCTGTGGAAGCTACATCATTAAATAAATTTAAAACAGAAATCGACAGTTTCCTAGAAGTAAAGGGAATTAGGGGTTACGGGGAGCGGGCAGGAAATTGGACATGAATTTAGATTTGAGGTCAGGATCAGATCAGCCATGATCTTATTGAATGGCGGAGCAGGCTCGAGGGGCCGATTGGCCTACTCCTGCTCCTATTTCTTATGTTCTTACTCCCTCGGTGTTAGCCTGCAGTTTTGTGCTCAAGTCCCTGGAGTGGGACTTGAACCTACTGATCTATTTGGCTGAGAGGTGAGAGTGCTACCTACTGAGCCATGGCAGATACTGAAGATCAGCCATGATCTTATTGAATGGCGGAGCAGGCTCGAGGGGCCGGATGGCCTACTCCTGCTCCTATTCCTTACGTTCTTACCTTAAACAACCTCAATAAGGACACCTCCGAGCTGCCTTTTTCCCAAGCGACAACGCACGTAATCCTTCCTCAGAGTGACTTCGGTTCAGCCTGCAGCCTCGGCAGAGGGAAAAAAAAGTGAGAGGACATTAAGCCGTCTGCTCTCTCAGGTGGACAAAGTCATAGAGTCATAGAGTCATAGAGTTATACAGCACGGATAGAGGCCCTTCGGCCCATCGTGTCCGCGCCGGCCATCAGCCCTGTCTACTCTAATCCCATATTCCAGCATTTGGTCCGTAGCCTTGTATGCTATGGCATTTCAAGTGCTCATCCAAATGCTTCTTGAATGTTGTGAGGGTTCCTGCCTCCACAACCCTCTCAGGCAGTGAGTTCCAGACTCCAACCACCCTCTGGGTGAAAAAGTTCTTTCTCAAATCCCCTCTAAACCTCCCGCCTTTTACCTTGAATCTATGTCCCCTTGTTATAGAACCCTCAACGAAGGGAAAAAGCTCCTTAGTATCCATCCTATCTGTGCCCCTCATAATTTTGTACACCTCAATCATGTCCCCCCTCAGCCTCCTCTGCTCCAAGGAAAACAAACCCAATCTTCCCAGTCTCTCTTCATAGCTGAAGCGCCAGTCGTCGATTGGCAGCGCTCTCCGCTGAGATCTGAGCGATGGCCCTCTTCGTAGTGTCGTGGACCCACGAAGAACAATGGCCGTGTCCGTCACCACTGCCTCTCCCACCGTCTCCACTTACATCCCACTTCATGCAACATTAGTGAACCAGTTGGGTTTTTAAGCCAACCTGACAGCTTCATGTTCACTTTCACTGGTTTTTTTTTTGTTAAAAACCGGAATGCGTTGCCTGAAAGGGCGGTGGAAGCAGATTCAACAGTAACTTTCAAAATAGCTGAAAAGGAAAAATTTACCGGGCTACGGGGAAAGAGACTAATTGGATAGCTCTTTCAAAGAGCCAGCACAGGCACGATGGGCCGAATGGCCGCCTTCTGTGCTGTATCGTTCTAAGTTCTTAAAGTGCCACGGTGGGATTTGAACTCATGTTCCGTTGGATTACCCGCCCAGTAACATAACCTAGTAATTTAAATAGTTGTTTGCATGCTAGCATCACCTTCACAGGATATTTAGTAATCTGCATCTTGGGAATCCTTGATTTTGAAAAGAAAAAATGATTTACTTAAAGCACTGTTCAGTTTGAAGGATTGCTTTTAATTTCCCGACAATGGCCTGAGAAAAAACCTTTACAAAAGCTAAACTCCATCCTACCTCTCAACTTTATTATTACAAAGCCCCGTTCTAGCGATAATGAACTATTACGTTTGGTTTCGTTTCACAATGCACAAAGCTTTATTCTTATGCAGGATCGTGACAGGTGTTCCAGGAGAGGGGTGGGAGAGAAAAGTGCTGGCAGTAATTTTCAGCTTAAATTGTGAAACCTGAACTACAGCACTTGTGATGAGCAGTCCCTCATGACCTCATGCATTGTGTTTTAAAGTGAAGCTAGACTTGTCATGAGACGGGTTAACATCTACTAAGGCAGTGGAAAAACGCAGGTGGGAATAAGGGAGCAAGTTATGCCAAGGAACTTGAAAGAGAAGGACCAGCATTGGGACACGAGATCTCAAATGTTTTGTTTACCCTGTCAGTACATCTTTTTACAACAGTTACATTTTTCCCCCTTAAGGAGAGGTGTTTGGGATGAAAATTCCTTTTACATTGTGCACTTTGATAATATTTTGATTCCAACCTCCGAAGATATACTCAGAAGTTATCACTTCCATTCTGGCGCAGACATGGTGGGCGCAGTGGATCGCACTCTTGACTCTGAATCAGAAGATTTGTGGGTGCAAACCCCACTCCAGAGACATTGAGTACAAAATCCAGGCTGACACTCCAGTGCAGTACCGAGGGAGTGCTGCACTGTCAACGATGCCGCCTTTCAGGTGAGATGTTCTTATCAGGGAGCAGGCAGGAAATTGGACATGAATTTAGATTTGAGGTTAGGATCAGATCAGCCATGATCTTATTGAATGGCGGAGCAGGCTCGATTGGCCTACTCCTGCTCCTATTTCTTATGTTAAACTGAGGTCCCGTCTGCCCTCTAAGTTGGATGTAAAAGATCCCACAGCACTAATTTGAAGAAGAGCAGGGGAGTTCTCCCCAGTGTCCTGGCCAACTTATATCCCTCAACCAACATCACTTGAAAACGGATGATCTGGTCATTTATCTTGTTGCTGTTTGTGTGATCTTGCTGTGCGCAATATTGGCTGCCATGTTTCCCTACATTACAACAGTGACTGCACTTCAAGATACGACTTCATTGGCTGTAAAGCACTTTGGCACCTGGAGTACTGTGAGCAGTTCTGGGCACCGCACCTTTGGAAGGACATATTGGCCTTGGAGGGAGTGCAGCGTAGGTTTACTAGAATGATACCCGGACTTCAAGATGTGGAGATGCCGGTGATGGACTGGGGTTGACAATTGTAAACAATTTTACAACACCAAGTTATAGTCCAGCAATTTTATTTTAAATTCACAAGCTTTCGGAGGCTTCCTCCTTCCTCAGGTAAATGTTCAGGAGCTCCTTGAAGCCTACGCATTTATACATATAGAACAATACATGGTGTTTACAGAATGCCCCTGCAACTGCCCGTTGCCAAGGCAATCACCGTGTTCAGACAGAGAGGTGTCACCTGCAGAACCTCCGAATACACATTCAACAAAAAAACAAACAGGAAAAAAAACAGAGAGAGGCAGAAACTTCCGGAAGGCAGAGAAAGCCAGCAAATGACCCATTATATTAATATAATGTTTTTTTTCCTGTTTGTTTTTTTGTTGAATGTGTATTCGGGGGTTCTGCAGGTGACACCTCTCTGTCTGAACACGGTGATTGCCTTGGCAACGGAATTCAAGGGTTAAGTTACGAGGAGAGATTACACAAATTGGGGTTGTATTCTCTGGAGTTTCGAAGGTTAAGGGGTGATCTGATCGAAGTTTATAAGATATTAAGGGGAACGGATAGGGTGGATAGAGAGAGACTATTTCCGCTGGTTGGGGATTCTAGGAGTAGGGGGCACAGTCTAAAAATTAGAGCCAGACCTTTCAGGAGCGAGATTAGAAAACATTTCTACACACAAAGGGTGGTAGAAGTTTGGAACTCTCTTCCGCAAACGGCAATTGATACTAGCTCAATTGCTAAATTTAAATGTGAGATAGATAGCTTTTTGGCAACCAAAGGTATTAAGGGATATGGGCCAAAGGCAGGTATATGGAGTTAGATCACAGATCAGCCATGATCTTATCAAATGGCGGAGCAGGCACGAGGGGCTGAATGGCCTACTCCTGTTCCTATTCTGAGGTTGTGAAAGGCTCTGTTAAAATACAAGTTCTTTATCTTGTGAATCACTCCGTTGCAAGATTTTGGAGACGTGACATTGCGGGTCAGGGAGAGGTTCCTGGACCCACTCCGCCTCTGTCAGCCACCGAACCCATCAGCTTAACACCGCACCCAGTAGTGGGGTTGGCAACTCGGAGTGTCAACTGAGTGTCACCCGTTAAAGGAACATTCCAGGGAAAGGCACCCAAAAGTTCCTTGTGCGACAATGCAAGTTTTCCCTCTTTTGCCTCTTGCTTGGTAATCGGAGGCCCATCTGTCATCGTCCTGCGTATTGCGATCGGTGCCACCTCCTGATATGTTCTCACGCCAAATGGTCCCCCGGCCCCCCCCCCACTGCACTGCCGAACCAGGAGATGAATTTCAAGCAAGGCCTTACTTTAACCGTACGAAGGCTCTGGCCTCCCCCCCGCCACACCCCAGGACATTTCATCTCGCTGGGAGGGCGTAAACCAGTTTTTAAATTTTAATTCAGCATCTGGCCCGGCAGTCAGAGAACCCACACGAGAGAGCTCCCCCGACAGTGACACCGAACCCAACATGTGAAACAGATGTTGTTTGGGACATTGTAATTAAAAACAGGATTAAACGCGGGTTTGCATTTTTACTTATGGTCGTGAGATTTTGGACTCACCATTGTGACTTTGGGAACTCGCCCGAGAGTATTGGTCTAAAGAACGCTTCACTATTCAACAGCCACAAAATTATTAAAACGTTTTTTTTTAGCGTATGCAGTCGGCCAGCTTGGAGCATTGATATCGTGTAAGCCACCAGATGGTTTGGTTAATGGGTATAATTCAACGACGCAGGACATGGCTTTATAAATAGGGGCACAAAGAACATAAGAACATAAGAAATAGGAGCAGGAGTAGGCCAATCGGCCCCTCGAGCCTGCTCCGCCATTCAATAAGATTATGGCTGATCTGATCCTAACCTCAAATCTAAATTCATGTCCAATTTCCTGCCCGCTCCCCGTAACCCCTAATTCCCTTTACTTCTAGGAAACTGTCTATTTCTGTTTTAAATTTATTTAATGATGTAGCTTCCTGGGGCAGCAAATTCCACAGAACTACCACCCTCTGAGTGAAGAAGTTTCTCCTCATCTCAGTTTTGAAAGAGCAGCCCCTTATTCTAAGATTATGCCCCCTAGTTCTAGTTTCACCCATCCTTGGGAACATCCTTACCGCATCCACCCGATCAAGCCCCTTCACAATCTTATATGTTTCAATAAGATCGCCTCTCATTCTTCTGAACTCCAATGAGTAGAGTCCCAATCTACTCAACCTCTCCTCATATGTCCGCCCCCTCATCCCCGGGATTAACCGAGTGAACCTTCTTTGTACTGCCTCGAGAGCAAGTATGTCTTTTCTTAAGTATGGACACCAAAACTGTATGCAGTATTCCAGGTGCGGTCTCACCAATACCTTATATAACTGCAGCAATACCTCCCTGTTTTTATATTCTGTCCCCCTAGCAATAAAAGCCAACATTCCGTTGGCCTTCTTGATCACCTGCTGCACCTGCATACTAACTTTTTGATTTTCTTGCACTGGGACCCCCAGATCCCTTTGTACTGCAGTACTTTCCAGTTTCTCGCCATTAAGATAATAACTTGCTCTCTGATTTTTCCTGCCAAAGTGCATAACCTCACATTTTCCAATATTGTATTGCATCTGCCAAATCTCCGCCCACTCACCCAGCCTGTCTATATCCCCTTGTAGGTTTTTTATGTCCTCCTCACTCTCTACTTTCCCTCCCATCTTTGTATCATCTGCAAACTTTGATATGTTACACTCGGTCCCCTCCTCCAAATCGTTAATATAGATTGTAAGGAAAGAACTTGTAGTTCTATCAACTCTTGTCACAACCCCAGCACATCCCCAAAGCGCTTTACAGCCAATGAAGTACTTTTTGAAGTGTAGGCACTGTTGTAAAGTAGGGCAACGCACAGCAAGATCCAACAAGCAGCAATCCGATAATGACCGACCTGTTTTTAGTGATATTGGTTGAGGGATAGATATTGGCCAGGGCCACCAGGGAGAACTTTCCTGCTCTTCTTCGAAATTGTGTCATGGGATCTTTTACATCCACCCGAGAGGGCAGACGGAAACTTCAAGAAGACTGGTAGAATGGGCGGGCACGCGGCAGATGAAATTTAGCACAGAGAAGTGTGAAGTGATGCATTTTGGCAGGAAGAATGAGGAGAGGCAAAATAAACTAAATGGTACAATTTTAAAGGGGGTGCAGGAACAGAGAGACCTGGGGGTGCACGTACACAAATCTTTGAAGGTGGCAGGACAAGTTGAGAAGGCTGGTAAAAAAGCATACGGGATCCTGGGCTTTATTAATAGAGGCATGGAGTGCAAAAGCAAGGACGTTATGCTAAACCTTTATAAAACACTGGTTCGGCCTCAGCTGGAGAATTGTGTTCAGTTCTGGGCACCGCACTTTAGGAAGGATGTCAAGGCCTTAGAGAGGGTGCAGAGGAGATTTACCAGAATGGTACCAGGGATGAGGGACTTCAGTTACGTGGAGAGACTGGAGAAGCTGGGATTGTTCTCCTTACAGCAGAGAAGGTTAAGGGGAGATTTAATAGAGGTGTTCAAAATCATGAAGAATTTTGATAGAGTAAATAAGGAGAAACTGTGCTTTGAGGAGGGTCGAGTGCCAAAGGACACAGATTTAAGATAATTGGCAAAAGAGCCAGAGGGGGAGATGAGGAGAATTTTTTTTACGCAGCGAGTTGTGATGATCTGGAACGCGCTGCCTGAAAGGGCGGTGGAAGCAGATTCAATAATAACTTTCAAAAGGGAATTGGATAAATACTTGAAAAGGAAAAATTTACAGGGCTCTGGGGAAGGAGCAGGGCGGGGGAGTGGAACTAATTGGATAGCTCTCTCAAAGAGTTGGCACAGCCAAGATGATTACTTGGTCATGTATCTCATCGCTGTCTGTGGGATCTTGCTGTGCACAAATTGGCTGCCGTGTTTTCCTACATTACAGCAGTGACTACACTTCAAAAGTACGTCATTGGCTGTAAAGCATGTTGGGGCGTCCTGAGGTCCTTAAAGGCGCTAGAGAAATGCATTTAAGTAGTACCTTTAACGTAGCAAAATGTCCAAAGGAGCTTCACAGGAGCCATTTTCGAACAAAATTTGACACCGAGCTACATAAGGAGATATTAGGACAGGTGACCAAAAGCTTGGTCAAAGAGGAGCGTCTTAAGGGAGGAGAGAGAGGCGGAGAGGTTTAGGGAGGGAATTCCAGAGCTTAGGGCCTGGGCAGCTGAAGGCACGGCCGCCAATGGTGGAGCGATTAAAATCGGGGATGCGCAAGAGGCCTTAATTGGAGGAGCGCAGAGATCTCGGAGGGTCGTAGGGGCTGGAGGAGGTTACAGAGATAGGGAGGGGGCGAGGGTCACGGAGGGATTTGAACGCAAGGATGAGAATTTTTAAATTGAGGCGTTGCTGGAGCGGGAGCCAGTGTAAGTCAGCGAGCACCGGGGGGTGATGAGTGAACGGGACTTGGTGTGAGTTAGGATACGAGGCAGCAGAGTTTTAGATGAGCTCATGTTTATGGAGGGTGGGAGATGGGAGGCCGGCCAGGAGAGCATTGGAATAGTCAAGTCTACAGGTAACAAAGGCACGGATGAGGGCTTCATCAGCAGATGAACTGAGGCAGGGCGGAGACGGACAATGTTACGGAGCCTTGATGATGGAGCGGCTACTGGTCGGATGATTACTTGTATAGCTCCTTTAATGTAGTAAACTATCCCAAGGAACTTCACAGGAGCGATTATCAAACAAAATTTGACACCGAGCCACATAAGGAGATATTAGGACAGGTGACCAAAAACTTGGTCAAAGAGGTGGGTTTTAAGGAGCGTCTTAAGGGAGGAGAGAGAGAGGTGGAGAGGTTTAGGGAGGGAATTCCAGAGCTTAGGGCCTGGGCAGCTGAAGGCACGGCCGCCAATGGTGGAGCGATTAAAATCGGGGATGCGCAAGAGGCCAGATTTGGAGGAGCGCAGAGATCTCGGAGGGCTGGAGGAGGTTACGGAGATAGAGAGAGGCGAGGCCTTGGAGGGACCTGAAAACAAGGATGAGAATTTTAAAATCGAGGTGTTGCTGGACCGGGAGCCAATGTAGGTCAGCGAGCACCGGGGGGGTGATGGGTGATCGGGACATGGTGCTTTTCTTTGCATCCAGCAGTAGCCTTGGTCCTGAGGCAAAATGCATACAGACAAAGCTGAACAGGAAATAATAAATTCGACGCGGTAAGTCAGTGACTGAAGACAAGGTTTTGTATCCATCGGCAAATGTATATCCAGCTAAGAATGCAGGCTCTGAGCTGGCAGTTGCAGAACATGAGTTACTTCCAGGTTTATCACCCCTTATGGTCAGGGACCGTGGGAATATCACCCAACGCAGCCTTGAATTCAGTTTTGGATTTGTCGTTGAAACTAAAACCTTAACCCTATCACTGCGAAAAGAATCGGAACAGGAGGAGGCCATTCAGCCCCTCGAACCTGTTCCGCCGTTCAATTAGATCATGGCTGATCTGTATCTTAACTCCATTTGCTCCATAACCCTTAATCCCCTTACCCAACAAAAACCTATCGATCTCAGTTTTGAAATTTTCAATTGACCCCCAGCCTCAACAGCATTTTGGGGGGAAAGAGAGTTCCAGATTTTCACTCCCCCTTTGTGTGAAGAAGTGTTTCCTGACATCACCCCTGAACAGCCTGGCTCTAATTTTAAGGTTATGCCCCCTTGTTCTGGACTCTCCCCCACCAGAGGAAATAGTGTCTCTCTATCTACCCTGTCAAATCCTTTAATCACCTTAAACATCTCAATTCGATCACCCCTTAATCTTCTATACTCGAGGGAATACAAGCCGAGTCTATGCAACCTGTGCTCGTAATTTAACCCTTTTAGCCCTGGTATCATTCTGGTCAAGTATGCATGGAATGTTTTATTTCAACATCAGAAATAAAACATATTTAAAGAATGTCACATCATCAGGACTTCCCAGCCAATGAAGTACTTTTTGAAGTGTCGTCACTGTTATAATGTAGCAAACACTGAAGGGATTCGCAAAATTTCACATGTTCCCCCCACCCCGAAGATTTATTGGAGTTATTAAAGAAACCCTGGTGTGACTGTTTTAAAAAATCCAAGGTCTCTCAAAATGGCTGCAGTCAGACACATGGCCGAGGACCGGCAGATTTGAAATTGCATTCTCAACAACTTGGCAGGCTTCGTGTCTCAGACAGGTTTCTTTAAACAATGCAGTTGCATCCTAGCCCTGAGGCAAGCTATCAACATGGCCGGCCAACACATCAAAATTCGAGCAGGAAGTGATCGCAGAACAAAAGGTGAACCATCAAGGTACATTCGGAACAATGGTAAAGCAGTTAGCGAACAGATCGATACAGGAAATGGCCATTAATGTAAATGGGCCAGAGTTGGGGTCCTTTGTCTTACGTTTCGTGCTTAAATCAAACAATGAAGCAAGCTGATAAGGTATGAAAAAACCTGTTACCAAGAGGGTATAACTGGGGCTGCCCAGTATATCTCTGGCTGGCTCTTCTTTTGCTGTTCTCTTCGCCTCTTGGCCCTGTCCTGTCTGTCTGCTAGCAACTAAGAAGGAAGCCATCCAGTAAACCTCGCAACCACATGTCGACGGCAACAGCAGGCACAGGGGCCAGGCCTTTTCATCTGTTTTCACCGGTGAGCATTAATTTTCTGGCCGCCACAAGACAACCTAGCATAAGTGTAAGGGTGGGGGTTAAAGGGGATATTGCTAAACTTGTGATTTTAGAATTTTCCCTCGATGTGTCCGTTTCTTTCAACCCGTTAAGCGTAAGACTGTATTACATCCATAGCGATTTCTTTTTATCTTCTGTATTATACTGTTTACCTTGTAGTTTTAGTTTTCTTATTAATAAACATTGGTTTTCCTTGTACCAATCCACTGGTCTGTTTGTCTGTCTTTGTTACCACTCGATAAGTCCTCAGCTCAGAATCAGGAAGGGGAAAGCGATTCGCAACCGCACTGCGGGCAGGGCAGCTCAGGAAAACATAACTGGCTGACCTATTATAAAAAAAAGAAACCCCTTACAACACGGCAGCCAATTTGCGCACAGCAAGATCCCACAAGAAAATCAAAAAGTTAGTTTGCAGGTGCAGCAGGTGATCAAGAAGGCCAACGGAATGTTGGCTTTTATTGCTAGGGGGATAGAATATAAAAACAGGGAGGTATTGCTGCAGTTATATAAGGTATTGGTGAGACCGCACCTGGAATACTGCATACAGTTTTGGTCTCCATACTTAAGAAAAGACATACTTGCTCTCGAGGCAGTACAAAGAAGGGTTCACTCGGTTAATCCCGGGGATGAGGGGGCGGACATATGAGGAGAGGTTGAGTAGATTGGGACTCTACTCATTGGAGTTCAGAAGAATGAGAGGCGATCTTATTGAAACATATAAGATTGTGAAGGGGCTTGATCGGGTGGATGCGGTAAGGATGTTCCCAAGGATGGGTGAAACTAGAACTAGGGGGCATAATCTTAGAATAAGGGGCTGCTCTTTCAAAACTGAGATGAGGAGAAACTTCTTCACTCAGAGGGTGGTAGGTCTGTGGAATTTGCTGCCCCAGGAAGCTGTGGAAGCTACATCATTAAATAAATTTAAAACAGAAATAGACAGTTTCCGAGAAGTAAAGGGAATTAGGGGTTACGGGGAGCGGGCAGGAAATTGGACATGAATTTAGATTTGAGGTTAGGATCAGATCAGCCATGATCTTATTGAATGGCGGAGCAGGCTCGAGGGGCCGATTGGCCTACTCCTGCTCCTATTTCTTATGTTCTTAAACAGCAATGAGATAAATGACCAGATAATCTGTATTTTAGTGATGTTGGTTGAGGGGTAAATATTGGCCCAGGACACCGGGGTGGGGGGGGCGGGGAGAACTCCCCCGATCTTCTTCGAAATAGTGGCCCCCGTGGGGATCTTTTACACCCACCTGAGAGGGCAGACGGGGCCCTCGGTTTAAAGCCTCATCCAAAATGCAGAAGCTCTGACAGTGCAGCGCTCCCTCAGTACCGGGGAACTGTAGATTACACGCGCCATCCTTCAGTGGACTTTGAACGCACGACCTTCTGACTCAGCGCTCCCCACTGAGCCGAGTTGAAACGTAAATTTACCGATAAATACATTTAACCTTTTGGCTCGGACAGATTGGACGTAAATCTTGACTTTGCGCCATGGTGTAAAAACAGGTGCTGGCCAATCGGCAGCCCATTTTCCATCTCTCCCCGTTTTTATTTCCCCGGAGCGGAGAAACTACACCATGTTCTCCGCAGCCTTCAACATGTCATCGATGACGACGAACACCTCGCTAAGGCCATCCCCACACCTCCACTACTCGCCTTCAAACAGCCACCCAACCTCAAACAGACCATCGTTCGCAGCAAATTACCCAGCTTTCAGGAGAACAGCGTCCACGACACCACACAACCCTGCCACGGTAACCTCTGCAAGACATGCCAGATCATCGACACAGACACCACCATCACACGAGAGGACACCACCCACCAGGTGCATGGTTCATACTCCTGTGACTCGGCCAACGTTGTCTACCTCATACGTTGCAGGAAAGGATGCCCCTGAGCACGGTACATTGGCGAGACCATGCAGACGCTGCGACAACGGATGAACGGACACCGCGCGACAATCGCCAGACAGGAGGGTTCCCTCCCAGTCGGGGAACACTTCAGCAGTCAAGGACATTCAGCCACCGACCTTCGGGTAAGCGTTCTCCAAGGCGGCCTTCGAG
Organism: Heptranchias perlo; assembly: GCF_035084215.1. NCBI lineage: Eukaryota > Metazoa > Chordata > Chondrichthyes > Hexanchiformes > Hexanchidae > Heptranchias > Heptranchias perlo. The sequence continues at coordinate 70,644,699 of NC_090336.1, read as the reverse complement.
ACACACGACAACGCAAAATCGTCGAGCAGAAGTTGATAGCCAAGTTCCGCACCCATGAGGACGGCCTCAACCGGGATCTTGGGTTCATGTCACGCTACACGTAACCCCACCAGCGAAAAGGGGGAAAAAAATTATGTTTTTTAATATTCTCTCTCTCTCTCTCTCTGCCATTTTGGGTTTCTTTCTCTCTGTCTGTGTAATTTGACACAATGTATATCCAGTGTACTGGGACGTGCTGTTCTCCGTGACTGGCCTGTTTGAACAACAACGACACCTTTTGATTGGTGTGATGCTGTCCCAGCCTAGTATAAGATATGCGATTTGAGAACCTTTTCACTCATTCACCTGACGAAGGGGATAATCTCCGAAAGCTTGTGATTTTCAAATAAAATTGTTGGGACTATAACCTGGTGTTGTAAGATTCCTCACATTTGTCCACCCCAGTCCATCACCGGCATCTCCACATCATTTTTATTTCCATTGACTTCATTCTTTTGTAAAATCATTTGAAACAAATACTCACCCGTCGTTGGTGGCCGCTATTTAAACCACAGGAGCCCTGGACAAATCCTGAGTGGGGGTTGGCCCGATTCCGGCCCGACGTGGCCTGACAGATGGCGCCCAACATAATTTCGAATCGGACGTTTATCAAGGGGCCTTGGGGGCGCTGGACATTGGTCCCCGAAATTGGGCCTCGTTTCACCCATTTTGCACCCGTCCAACTTATACCCCAACAACAACAACATAGGAACATGGAACACAGGAACAGGAGCAGGCCATTCAGCCCCTCGTGCCTGCTCCGCCATTTGATACGATCATGGCTGATCTGTGATCTAACTCCATACACCTGCCTTTGGTCCCATATCCCTTAATACCTTTGGTTGCCAAAAAGCTATCTATCTCAGATTTAAATTTAGCAATTGAGCTAGCATCAATTGCCGTTTGCAGAAGAGAGTTCCAAACTTCTACCACCCTTTGTGTGTAGAAATGTTTTCTAATCTCGCTCCTGAAAGGTCTGGCTCTAATTTTTAGACTGTGCCCCCTACTCCTAGAGTCCCCAACCAGCGGAAATAGTTTCTCTCTATCCACCCTATCCGTTCCCCTTAATATCTTATAAACTTCGATCAGATCACCCCTTAACCTTCGAAACTCCAGAGAATACAACCCCAATTTGTGTAATCTCTCCTCGTCACTGAACTCTTGAGGTCCGGGTATCATTCTAGTAAACCTACGCTGCACTGCCTCCAAGGCCAATTTGTATTTATATAGCCCCTTTCAGCAAGTGAAACGTCCCAAAGCGCTTCACAGAAGCAGTTATCAGTCAAAAATTTTGACACCAAGCCATGTAAAGAGATATTAGGACAGGTGAGGGAGGTTTTAAGGAGCGCCTTAAAGGAGGAGAGAGAGGCGGAGAGGTTTAGGGAGGGAATTCCAGAGCTTAGGGCCTGCGCAGCCGAAGGCACGGCCGCCAATGGTGGAGCGAAGGAAATCGGGGGGATGGGCAAGAGGCCAGAATTGGAGGAGCGCAGAGATCTCGGAGGGTTGTAGGGCTGGAGGAGGTTACAGAGATAGGGAGGGGCGAGGGATTTGAAAACAAGGATGAGAATTTTAAAATCGAGGTGTCAGCGAGCACAAATGTCACATAGTTTTAAACTTGGTTATCACAAAGCCGAGGGAAGGAAAGGTTTCTCATATGCTTGTCATCTCAGATTTATTTGTAAACTAGTTGCCAAATTAGACATTTTACGTTCATAGGAGTTAATTTGCCGAGTCCTGTGTTCCAGCAAGTCTCTGATTTTAATTCCCCTCACCACAAAATTTGTGTGGTTGTTTAAAGTACCATCTTTGTCATTACATGTTTAATGTTTCTGAGTTATGGATCCCTGTTTTGGCAGCAGAAGTTATCTCCTGTGGGCCTGATTTTTTTTTCAGATTACAAAATTTTTTCAAAAAATTGCTCTCAGCAATTAATTCATTGCGATGAGACCTGACTGCTGCGTTCGCATGACTGGTTAGGCCTAACTTCGGGAGCTGCGGTCATTATATTAGCTAATGACTGAACAACGCCAGACCCTTGTCATGTCTCTCGAGCACTGTACGTTCGATCTTATTTACCCTCCCGAGGAAACTCCGCAGTTTGGGAGGGCGGGGTCTGACTCCCACCGAAAGCATTTGTTGATTCAAAATCCCTTGGAAGTTTAATCCTTGGTGTTGAGGGACGATTTAAACAGCACAAAAAGAGATCAAGTTAAAGATGGGCCTTGGAAAATTCCCCTGCCTCCGATTAGGAACAGGAGGAGGCCGTTCAGCCCCTCGAGCCTGTTCTGCCATTCGGTTAGATCATGGCTGATCTGTGTCTTAACTCAATCGACCCGCCTTGGTTCCGTAACCCTTAATACCCTTACTTAAAAAAAAAACTATCGATCTCAGTTCTGAAATTCTCAATTGACCCCAGACTCTTTCTCCGACAGCACCTCCCAAACCCGCGACCTCTACCACCTAGAAGGACAAGGGCAGCAGGCACATGGGAACAACACCACCTGCACGTTCCCCTCCAAATCACACACCATCCCGACTTGGAAATATATCGGCCGTTCCTTCATCGTCGCTGGGTCAAAATCCTGGAACTCCCTTCCTAACAGCACTGTGGGAGAACCTTCACCAGACGGACTGCAGCGGTTCAAGAAGGCGGCTCACCACCACCTTCTCAAGGGGCAATTAGGGATGGGCAATAAATGCCGGCCTCGCCAGCGACGCCCACATCCCATGAACGAATATAAAAAAAAACTCAGGAGAGAGTTCCAGATTTCCACTCCCCTTTGCGTGAAGAAGTGCTTCCTGATGTCACCCCTGAACGGCCCTAGCTCTAATTTTACAGATCAATTAAAAATAACGTCAATATTGGAAATCTGAAATTAAAAATGCCAATACACATCAGGTCAGCCAGCATCTGTAAAGAGACGCGGCATGTAGGCAGGCAGGGCCTCGGTTTAATGTCTCATCCGAAAGGCAGCATAGCACTCCCTCGTTACTGCTCTGGGAGCGTCAGCCTGGATTACGCGCTCAAGTCTCTGGAGTGGGACTCGAACCCAGTGAGCCACGGCTCTGTAGTTTTAGTGTTTACTCCAATGACACAGGATCGTTCACATCTTTCTTCACAAAAAGCATATCTTCCATCTATAGATTATATAGATATAGCTCTGAGCTGCCATGAAGGACTGAATCTGATATGGCATAGTGAGAACTGCAATGAGCATTTAGAATATTTCCCACTGTATAAATGTGTTGACAGTGCTGAGGGAAGTACAGTCAGAGAATAGCTGCTCTAGATTTTCTGTGACTCAAACAAAGGTACTTTTTTTTCCCGGCCTTTTAACTGAAACAGCACACTGAATCAGACAAGGTGGAAATCTTTCAGCCGCAGAAGCGGACACTTGGTTTTGGCCGTACAGGTGAAGCATTTCGCAGATCGAAGCAGAAAACCAAAACCTCTGCAAATGCAGATTTGCGTCAGCGCAGGAGCTAATTCGAGATCACGGGCAGGTGCCGGTCAATCAGCACAGCAAAACCCACGCAGGAGCGTTTGTTAAAAAGACACAGCGAGCAGTGGGATCGCCCAGACGGCTCTTAAACATTGCAAAATAAAAAGCGATTGTAAAGAAACACAATTTACTTAATGAGAGGGTTCGGCATCAAACTTGGATTATTGGATGGCAGCATCTGTTTGCCCAGTCAGCTGAATTCATTGGCAACCCTTGATCGATTGACGACTTTGATTGATTGACAACCTTAAATTCATTGGCAACCTTGATTGATTGGCGACTTTGATTGATTGGCGACTTTGATTGATTGGCGACTTTGATTGATTGGCGACTTTGATTGATTGGCGACTTTGATTGATTGGCGACTTTGATTGATTGGCGACTTTGATTGATTGGCGACTTTGATTGATTGGCGACTTTGATTGATTGGCGACTTTGATTGATTGGCGACTTTGATTGATTGACAACCTTAAATTCATTGGCAACCTTAAATTCATTGGCAACCTTGATCGATTGACGACTTTGATTGATTGACAACCTTAAATTCATTGGCAACCCTTGATCGATTGACGACTTTGATTGATTGACAACCTTAAATTCATTGGCAACCTTGATCGATTGACGACTTTGATTGATTGACAACCTTAAATTCATTGGCAACCCTTGATCGATTGACGACTTTGATTGATTGACAACCTTAAATTCACTGGCGACCTCGATTGATTGGCGGCCTCTCACATGACACAGTTCAAGTTTCCAACTTGGGAAAGGGCGGGCAGAAGGATATAGAATCATAGAATCATAAAAGTTACAACATGGAAACAGGCCCTTCGGCCCAACATGTCCATGTCGCCCAGTTTATACCACTAAGCTAGTCCCAATTGCCTGCACTTGGCCCATATCCCTCGATACCCATCTTCCCCATGTAACTGTCCAAATGCTTTTTAAAAGACAAAATTGTACCCGCCTCTACTACTGCCTCTGGCAGCTCGTTCCAGACACTCACCACCCTTTGAGTGAAAAAATTGCCCCTCTGGATCCTTTTGTATCTCTCCCCTCTCACCTTAAATCTGTGCCCCCTCGTTATAGACTCCCCTACCTTTGGGAAAAGATTTTGACTATCGACCTTATCTATGCCCCTCATTATTTTATAGACTTCTATAAGATCACCCCTTAACCTCCTACTCTCCAGGGAATAAAGTCCCAGTCTGTCTAACCTCTCCCTGTAAGTCAAACCATCAAGTCCCGGTAGCATCCTAGTAAATCTTTTCTGCACTCTTTCTAGTTTAATAATATCCTTTCTATAATAGGGTGACCAGAACTGTACACAGTACTCCAAGTGTGGCCTCACCAATGCCCTGTACAACTTCAACAAGACATCCCAACTCCTGCATTCAATGTTCTGACCAATGAAACCAAGCATGCTGAATGCCTTCTTCACCACCCTATCCACCTGTGACTCCACTTTCAAGGAGCTATGAATCTGTACTCCTAGATCTCTTTGTTCTATAACTCTCCCCAACGCCCTACCATTAACGGAGTAGGTCCTGGCCCGATTCGATCTACCAAAATGCATCACCTCACATTTATCTAAATTAAACTCCATCTGCCATTCATCGGCCCACTGGCCCAATTTATCAAGATCCCGTTGCAATCCTAGATAACCTTCTTCACTGTCCACAATGCCACCAATCTTGGTGTCATCTGCAAACTTACTAACCATGCCTCCTAAATTCTCATCCAAATCATTAATATAAATAACAAATAACAGCGGACCCAGCACCGATCCCTGAGGCACACCGCTGGACACAGGCATCCAGTTTGAAAAACAACCCTCGACAACCACCCTCTGTCTTCTGTCGTCAAGCCAATTTTGTATCCAATTGGCTACCTCACCTTGGATCCCATGAGATTTAACCTTATGTAACAACCTACCATGCGGTACCTTGTCAAATGCTTTGCTGAAGTCCATGTAGACCACGTCTACTGCACAGCCCTCATCTATCTTCTTGGTTACCCCTTCAAAAAACTCAATCAAATTCGTGAGACATGATTTTCCTCTCACAAAACCATGCTGACTGTTCCTAATTAGTCCCTGCCTCTCCAAATGCCTGTAGATTCTGTCCCTCAGAATACCCTCTAACAACTTACCCACTACAGATGTCAGGCTCACTGGTCTGTAGTTCCCAGGCTTTTCCCTGCCGCCCTTCTTAAACAAAGGCACAACATTTGCTACCCTCCAATCTTCAGGCACCTCACCTGTAGCGGTGGATGATTCAAATATCTCTGCTAGGGGACCCGCAATTTCCTCCCTAACCTCCCATAACGTCCTGGGATACATTTCATCAGGTCCCGGAGATTTATCTACCTTGATGCGCGTTAAGACTTCCAGCACCTCCCTCTCTGTAATATGCACACTCCTCAAGACATCACTATTTATTTCCCCAAGTTCCCTAACATCCATGCCTTTCTCAACCGTAAATACCGATGTGAAATATTCATTCAGGATCTCACCCATCTCTTGTGGTTCCGCACATAGATGACCTTGTTGATCCTTAAGAGGCCCTACTCTCTCCCTAGTTACCCTATTGGTACCATCATTTCTGATCTACAAAAAAACGGGCCACCTTTGGCAGACTCAAAGCCCTGACGGTAGCGCCAATTCCTGTTTTTTTCTTTACACCAACCCTCAGGAGGCGGGCGTCGCTGGCGAGGCCGGCATTTATTGCCCATCCCCGGTTGCCCCTTGAGAAGGCGGTGGTGGGCCTTCCATCTTGAGCCGCCGCAGCCCGAGCGGCGAAGGCGCTCCCACAGTGGTTGTGAGGGGCTTCCTTTGGCGCGGGGGCTGGAGTCACGTATAGGCCCAGACCGGGGAAGGACGGCGGGATTCCTTCCCTCTTAGAAGGACCCAGTTGGGTTTTTTTTCCGGCAATCCGACAGCTTCACGGTCACTTTTACTGGCGCCGGGTTTTTTTATGTCCAGATTTCTTTCCAAACTCAAAATCTCAAACTGCCATGGTGGGATTCGAACTCAGTTTCTGAATCGCTGGTCCAGTAACATAACCACGACTCTGCCCGTCCCCAGCGCGCTACGTTCCTGTACATTTTATTGCACTCCATCTGCACCTCCTCCCGAGGTTTGTTTCCCTTTTTGTGGTGTTCCACGGATTTTAAGGTTAATTTTAACCCCTGAGAACTCGGGGGCAGGTGGGCAACAAAAATTGTTTGTTTTGAGAGCCGGGACCGCGTCCCGTCTCCGACGCGCAACAGAAGCCCTGAAATCCCGGACCCCGCTCAAAGACGGCGGGCTGATATTTGAAGAAACTTCTTCACTCAGAGGGTGGTAGGTCTGTGGAATTTGCTGACCCAGGAAGCTACATCATGAAATAAATTTAAAACAGAAATCGACAGTTTCCTCGAAGTAAAGGGAATTAGGGGTTACGGGGAGCGGGCAGGAAATTGGACATGAATTTCGATTTGAGGTTAGGATCAGATCAGCCATGATCTTATTGAATGGCGGAGCAGGCTCGAGGGGCCGATTGGCCTACTCCTGCTCCTATTTCTTATGTTCTTATGTTCAATGCCGTATTGAGGAAACTTCTCCAAGGGACCAAACACTCCATGACCTTTGCAACAACAGCAACTTGCATTTGTATAGTGCCTTTAACGTAGTGAAGCGTCCCACCACACGGACTGCAGCGGTTCAAGAAGGCGGCTCACCACCACCTTCTCAAGGGGCAATTAGCGATGGGCAATAAATGGCGGCCTCGCCAGCGACGCCCACATCCCATGAACGAATAAGAGCGAATACCAAACAGAATTTGGCACCGAGCCACATAAGACGATACTAAGACAGGTAAGAGGTAGGTTTTAAGGAGCGTCTTAAAGGAGGAGAGAGAGGCGGAGAGGTTGAGGGAGGGAATTCCAGATTGTACAGTACAGCTGAAAAGCACGAGGAAGCTGGGTCTGAGGGCATTCTAATATTTTTATTTTTGAGAACTTGCATTTATATGGCGCCTTTCACGATCTCAGGACATCCAAATGCGCTTTACGGCCAATGAAGTGCGGTCGCTGTTGGAATGCAGGAGACGCGGCAGCCAATTTGCGCACAGCAAGATCCCACAAACAGCAACGAGATGAATGGCCAGCACAACCACCTGTCTGAGTACCACTCTGTACGAAAATCACCCTCAATATCCACCAACTATTGAAGCCTCTGCTGTGGAACAGTGGGCAGCTCTCGTGTCATGAAAGTTGTGAGTTCAAATCCCACATCAGGGTTTTTGAGTACAAAAATCTAGGCCGACTAGTGCTGCACTGCCTTTCAGATGAGCAGTTAAACCAAGGCCCTATCTGCCCCTCTCAGGTGGACGTAAAAGATCCCACGGCCACTATTTCGAAGAAGAGCAGGGGGGAGTTCTCCCCGGTGTCCTGGGGCCAATATTTATCCCTCAACCGACATCGCGAAAAAAAGAAAGCAGATTATCTGGTCATTTATCTCGTTTCCGTTTGTGGGATCTTGCTGTGCGCAAATTGGCTGCCTCGTTTCCTACATCTCAACGGTGACTGCGCTTCAAAAGCACTTCGTCGGCTGTAAAGCGCTTTGGGACGTCCTGAGGTCGTGGAAGGCGCTGTACGAATGCGAGTTTCTTTCTTGAATCTCTCCCCTTCCCCCTCCTCACCAGAGTCTCCGACCTTACTGCGTTTACCTCCCTCTGACGTCTGCGTTCGATTTATGGTTTCGATGAGTCGGGTCGCCATCTCTGGAGGTTTCGTCACGTGACTTCCTGCCTCCAGCCTCCCCGCCCGATCTTCTCCCCCATCCCCGATATTTTTTTTATGGGGGGAAAAAAAAAAACCCATATACTGATTGGGTCAATGCCCCTCTGATATCTCTCCCCGGTTTTGCTCGCAGCAGGGTTCCTGGAGATCAACCTTTAATCCCTTGTAGACTCCAGGGCAACCCTGGAGGGTTGGCCACCCGATCGACAGGGCCTGCGCTCGGTCCTGAAGCTGGATTTTAGCGCCGAGGCTGTCGTCATCCCGAGGGGGGGACGAGAAAAACCGACAAGAAAATGATGCAATCAGGAGAGCACCCGACAGGTTGGACTGAGATTGAGGCTTCAACTTTAAATATAGAGTCATAGAGTCATAGAGTTATACAGCACGGATAGAGGCCCTTCGGCCCATCGTGTCCGCGCCGGCCATCAAGCCCTGTCTACTCTAATCCCATATTCCAGCATTTGGTCCGTAGCCTTGTATGCTATGGCATTTCAAGTGCTCATCCAAATGCTTCTTGAATGTTGTGAGGCTTCCTGCCTCCACAACCCTTTCAGGCAGTGAGTTCCAGACTCCAACCACCCTCTGGGTGAAAAAGTTCTTTCTCAAATCCCCTCTAAACCTCCCGCCTTTTACCTTGAATCTATGCCCCCTTGTTATAGAACCCTCAACGAAGGGAAAAAGCTCCTTCGTATCCATCCTATCTGTGCCCCTCATAATTTTGTACACCTCAATCATGTCCCATCATGTGGCATTCTGAAGCTCAACGGACGCATTATCTCCGCGGGTCGTCCCAACGTCATGAGAGTGATCTGATCCGTCTCCCACCATACTCCACTCGAGTGTTCAGTGGTGGGTGCTCGCTCGAGAACCAGTCCTTTTCAAATGTGTGCACCTCCCCCCCATAAATCCCTTTGTCGGTCCATTACACGACACTTAAGGAAACAAAAAGGGCAACAGCATCGTGGGAAGGTCGCTGCCCTGAACCTCTCTTGACCTCTCTGAGCTTGACAATTGGCCCGTGACTGACAGAACAAAACCCCACCGAGACACCAGGCTTCACTTGACGATACCGGATTCTTTACTCTTAGTCTGGTTCAGCAAAAACTGAAAGCGAATACACTTGAAAGTTTTAACACAATTTATTGGCTGCAGCTGGCCCGATCTATAGAATTGATTTCAACTCTTGACAGAGTCTGGTCAATCTCACAGAACAGGCAATTTACACAGTCAAAGTTCACACAATTATACATTTTCAGAGTGGGGAGGGACATGAGTAGCAAGGGGTTAAAACCAATCATAAGCTGAGTCTGGGCAAGCCATACTAACGGACATAATGACCGACCACTCACAGGTGATACCTGTTCATACGTAGGTCACAGGAAAGGGAGTCTCACTTATCTCAGGCCTGGGATGGTTTTCGACCTTGTCCGAAATAAGGATCCATTCATTAGGTAGCTGCAAAACAACACTCCCTACACCTGCTTACCCCAGAATTCAGCTTATCATATCGCTTTGCTTGATTCATAATAAAGCATACATTTTCATACAGGAAATTAATAACAATTCAGCTTATCATATCGCTTTGCTTGATTCATAATAAAGCATACATTTTCATACAGGAAATTAATAACATAAACGAATGCTCAAGGATAAACTCATTTGAAAAGCTCATTGTTCTAATTCTAGCGAGCAAAATGGGCCACTTATATTAACCCTTGGTTTACCATACTGCCATTTTGTTATGGAGGCATCTTATTGAGCGACTGAAAGCTTACTACATATGCATTTCGTTAGAGGGGCACCTCGTACGTATTCTCACACTGTCGAGCGAGGTAAAGGCTTTCTTGCATTGTAAGTGCGTACGCCCTGAAACACTACTGGGAGATGACATATTTTGTGGGTTGAGACTTGCTCGGTTTCATTTTGAAAGGGCGGATGTGGCAAACTGGCTCGGCCCGTTGCATATCCAGAATTCTTACTCCCCTCTGCGGCTGCTCCAAGCCCCTAATTCATTACAAACTGTCCACACATCAGGCTGCTTCACATTCTCAGTTGCTGACCCACACGGGGAGAGTCCCCTCGCGCAGTTAAGGCCGCTCTGCACGAACGCGGGCCACAAAACTGGGCGCGGTTTTAACTCGGAGACGGGCGCCCAGCGGGTCCGCAGGTGGTCGTGCGGGGAACTCGGAAGCGATCGCAACTCAACTGTAGGTCAGCATTTGTGCTTCTGGCTTTCCCACCCGCCAGGTAGCCAGGCAATCGGGGGGCGGAGGGGGGGCAGGGAGGGAGAGAGAGATCGTCGGGTTTGGAAAAAGTCGGAAGTTGGGGAAGGAGGAAGGGAGGGACGTGGACGACATCGGAGAGGGGGGTGGGTGTGGTCAGCATCGGAGATCGGGAGAGGGGGGCCGCCATCGCGGGGGGTTGGTCGGCCGGTCGCGGGGTTCCTGTCGGCCAGGTGAGCTCGTTGGGCCTGGATGAAGCAGTCCTGCTCCTCTGGGCCCACAAGCAGCGCAATAAAGGCCCTCACTGACGTGAATCAGAAGCGATGGGAGACCCGAACAGGTAAAGTAAGATTCATTGTACTTTTGTAACACTCAAGTATCTCAATGAGGTACATTGCCCCTTTAAGTGGGGGGGTGGGACTTCCTGGGCGTCCGTTGTGCGCGCGCAGACAAACCTGCCTGGGCGCGTTGGCCACGGGATTCAGCCCCCCTCCAAAAAGCTGTTATTTCAACCTCCCATCCGCCCCCCCAACCCACGCCTTCTTGGGGGTTAGAATTACCCCCATTATCACAAGCCTCCAACCCGCTCGAAGGAACATAGGAACAGGAGGAGGCCATTCGGCCCCTCGTGCCCGCTCCGCCATTTGATAAGATCATGGCCGATCTGTGATCTAACTCCATGTACCTGCCTTTGGCCCATATCCCTTAATACCTTTGGTTGGCAAAAAGCTATCTATAAAGGGTTTCACCGATCCAAGGGGGACAAAGACGATTTACACAGTCATCCAAACTCGGAGTCAGTGGGATAATTTGACCAATTCCCCTTGCGGGAAGGGGGGAGACCAAAACTAGGGGTCATAAATATAAGACAGTCGTTAATAAATCCAACGGGCAGTTGGAATGATTATCTGTAATCACCAGGTATTGTTCTCTGGATATAAATGCGAAACGCTCAAGGATTTCCTGACATTCACCTGACGAAGGAGGAAGCCTCCGAAAGCTTGTGATTTCCAAATAAAATTGTTGGACTGTAACTTGGTGTTGTAAGATTGTTTACGTTAATAAATCCAACAAGGAATTCAGGAGAAACTTCTTTCCCCAGAGAGCGGTGAGAATGTGGAACTCGCTCCCACAAGGAGCAGTCGAGGCAAATAACATCGATGCATTTAAGGGGAAGCTAGATAAACACACGAGGGAGAAAGGAATAGAAGGATATGCTAATAGGGTGAGATGAAGTAGGGAGGGAGGAGGCTCGTGTGGAGCATAAACACCAGCATGGACCAGTTGGGCCGAATGGCCTGTTTCCGTGTTGTAAATTCCCCATTCCCGAGTGCCAAATCCTGGGGCAGAGGGAGGGAGGTAAACAATTTGCGTTTATATAGCGCGTTTATATAACGTTCACAGGAGCGTAATCAGACGGCAAAAATCGACACCAAGTCAAAGAAGGAGACAGACGTCCAAAAGTTTGGTCAAATCGGGGGGGTTTTACAGGAGGAGAGAGAGAGAGGTAGAGAGGTTTGGGGAGGGAATTCCAGAGCTTAGGGCCTAGACCTCAGAAGGCATGGTAGCATAGTGGTTATGTTACTAGACTAGTAATCGTGTGAGCCATGAGTTCAGATTCATGGGGAATTTAAATTCAATTAATTAAATAAAATCTGGAATAAAAAGAACTAGTATTTTCTTACTGCAGTTACACAGGGCCTTGGTGAGACCACATCTGGAGTATTGTGTGCAGTTTTGGTCTCCTTATCTGAGGAAGGATGTCCTTGCCATGGAGGGAGTGCAACGAAGGTTTACCAGACTGATTCCTGGGATGGCAGGACTGACGTATGAGGAGAGATTGGGTCGACTAGGCCGAAATTCACTAGAGTTTAGAAGAATGAGAGGTGATCTCATCGAAACATCTAAAATTCTAACAGGACCAGACAGACTAGATGCAGGGAGGATGTTCCCGATGGCTGGGGAGTCCAGAACCAGGGGTCACAGTCTCGGGATACGGGGAATGCCATTTAGAACCGAGATGAGGAGAAATTTCTTCACTCAGAGGGTGGTGAACCTGTGGAATTCTCTACCACAGGAGGCAGTGGAGGCCAAGTCATTAGATGTACTCAAGAAGGAGATCGATATATTTCTTAATGCTAAAGGGATCAAGGGAAAAAGCAGGAACAGGGGATTGAGTTAGACGATCAGCCATGATCATTTCGAATGGCGGAGCAGGCCCGAATGGCCGAATGGCCTACTCTCGCTCCTATTTTCCGTGTTTCTATGGCACGGCCGCCAATGGTGGAGCGAAGGGAGTGGGGGATGGGGAAGAGGCCCGAGCTGGAGGAGCATAGAAAACAGGCCATTCGGCCCAACTGGTCTATGCCGGCGTTTGTGCCCCACACAAGCCTCCTCCCTCCTTGTAGGGCTGGAGGAGATCACAGCGATAGGGAGGGGTGAGGGATTTGAAAACACGGGTGAGAATTTTAAATCTGAGGCGTTGGTGGATTGGGAGCCAATGCGGGCCAGCTAGCGCAGGGGATGCTCATTGTTAACCATGATGCATCATTGGATGTACTTAAAGTAACCCCCCCAACCATCCATTCATCCCAATTTCCCTAGAAACATTGGACTATCCAGAACCGGAAAGAACCATCTCCATATTGGACTGCCCCTTTGGATTTACTGCACCCCTGATATCCTTCAATGGCCCTTTCTGCCAAAACATTTGTCGATTGTCCCCTTACTAAAAGAAAGAACTTGCATTCATATAGCACCTTTAACATCCTCAGGACGTCCAAAAAGCACTTCGCAGCCAATGAGTTACTTTTTAAGTGTCGTTAGGCAAACACAGCGAGCTCCCCACGAGCAAATGACCGGGTAATCTGTTGGTTGAGGGTTAAATATTGGACAGGACACCGGGGGGTGGGGGAGAACTCCCCACCCCTGCTCTTCTTCGAAATCAGTGCCGTCACCTCCGGGTGCGTTTCAGTCCAGACGAGGTGCCCAACGCATCCGGAGTGGAGATTGCACCATCAGGGTCAGGGGCAAGGGCACTACCAACACAACCCAGGCAGCTTCCAAGACTTTCCTTTTCAAAAATGTGAAGCAGTTGGCCGCCAATCCTGTTTGCGATGCAAACCGTGGCAGAGCTGCAGCTTTCGAGCTGGGGGCTGCTCGATTGAATAGGACCTTGGCCGCAGTACTGCCTTGGTAGGAATCCGACTCTGTGTTTTGCATTTCCACGGTTGCTTTAACTGCGTTCAAATGAATTTTTAATTACATTCCACTTTTCCCGCCTGTATTGTGTTTCTGAGAAGCCTTTCACTTATTGCCAGGGGACGTGCGAGAATTAATGGGAGTGGGGGCCATTGCCTGCTTTATGTCTCTTAATAGTTTTAGCCTGTTGGATTCTAAAAGGGGCTTATTATTTTTGCCATAAAAGCTTTATTCTTTTAATAATCTTTTAAGAGGTGAGCCTATTTCAAGTCTATTCTGGCAGGGGTTACTTAATATTTTATAATCGTCCACTTCTATTCCCCCCTTAATTGAATGGTCCTGTGGATTTATTTCAGGATTATATAATCGAACTACTTGTGCATTCATCCCCGCAAAGTCCCTTTCTGCATTTATTAAGTCTCCCCGCTTCACGACGATCTTCCGCAGGGTGAAAGGAGCTGCCAGTCTAAGGCGTTGGAAAGTACAGTCAGAGACTCCACTCGTATACGGAAGCTGCTCACTATGAGGGAACCTGTCACACAAAGGAAGCTGTCGAGATCCAGTGCTGTGCTTCACAGTGGCGTGCTGCACCGTTAAAATTAATAAGAGTCACGCCACTTACCCTATATTGCTTCTCAATTGTTAATAAACGCATTGTCACAATTTTGCCCTTCAGCTGCAGCGTTGCTTAATCAAAAGTATTCGCCTTGCATGAAGAAATGAATAAACCATAAAATTAAATTTCACTTGGACCATGAACGACAATCGCAAAATTGTTTTTGCGATGGAGTCCAAGTCGTAGAATCTTACAGCACAGAAGGAGGGCCATTCGGCCCATGGTGCCTGTGCCGACCCTTCGAAAGAACTATTCAATGAGTCCCACTCCCCCCTGCTTTCTCCCCATCGCCCTGCAAATTTTTCCTTTTCAAGTATTCATCCAATTCCCTCTTGAAAGTTATTATTGAATCTGCTTCCACCGCCCTTTCAGGCAGTGCGTTCCAGATCATCACAACTCGCTGCGTTAAAAAAAAATCTCACCTCCCTCTCCGGTACATTAGCCAATTACCTTAAATCTGTCTCCTCTGGTTGCCGACCCCCCTGCCAATGGAAGCAGTTTCTCATTATTTACTCGGTTAATCCCGGGGATGAGGGGGCGGACATATGAGGAGAGGTTGAGTAGATTGGGACTCTACTCATTGGAGTTCAGAAGAATGAGAGGCGATCTTATTGAAACATATAAGATTGTGAAGGGGCTTGATCGGGTGGATGCGGTAAGGATGTTCCCAAGGATGGGTGAAACTAGAACTAGGGGGCATAATCTTAGAATAAGGGGCTGCTCTTTCAAAAGTGAGATGAGGAGAAACTTCTTCACTCAGAGGGTAGTAGGTCTGTGGAATTTGCTGCCCCAGGAAGCTGTGGAAGCTCCATCATTAAATAAATTTAAAACAGAAATAGACAGTTTCCTAGAAGTAAAGGGAATTAGGGGTTACGGGGAGCGGGCAGGAAATTGGACATGAATTTAGATTTGAGGTTCGGATCAGATCAGCCATGATCTTATTGAATGGCGGAGCAGGCTCGAGGGGCCGATTGGCCTACTCCTGCTCCTATTTCTTACGTTCTTATGTACTCTATCAAAACCCCTCATGATTTTGAACCCCTCTATTAAATCTCCCCTTCGCCTTCTCTGCTCTGAGGAGAGCAATCCCAGCTTCTCCAGTCTCTTCCACGTAACTGAAGTCCCTCATCCCTGCAATCCACTCCCAAAAAAAAACAGGTTTGCAATAGCTTTCTAGCGGTTTTGTGATGGTGTGATCCTTTCGTAATTGTAAACAATTTTACAACACCAAGTTATAGTCCAACGATTTTATTTGAAATTTACAAGCTTTCGGAGGCTTCCTCCTTCCTCGGGTAAATGTCAGGAACTCCTCGAAGCCTACGCATTTATAAATCACAGAACAATACATGGTGATTACAGACAGTCTTTGCAACTGCCCGTTGCCAAGGCAATCACAGTGTTCAGACAGTGGGGTGTTACCTACAGAGCCCCCGAATATACAGTCAACAAAAAAAAAACAAACAGAAAAAAAAGAGAGAGAGAGAGAGAGGCGGAAACATCCGGAAGGCAGAGAAAGGTTACGTGTAGCGTGACATGAACCCAAGATCCCGGTTGAGGCCTCAACCCGGATCTTGGGTTGACGTCACGCTACATGGAACCCCACCAGCAAACAAAAGCTATCTGTTTTTAATATAACGGGCCATTTGCTGGCTCTCTCTGCCTTCCGGATGTTTCTGCCTCTCTCTCTCTCTCTGTTTTTTTTCTGTTTGTTTTTTTTTTGTTGACTGTATATTCGGGGGCTCTGTAGGTAACACCCCTCTGTCTGAACACTGTGATTGCCTTGGCCTCTTAAGACCACACCATAGAACCTCCCCACGGGTCACACCCAAAGGTTCAATCCCTCTTTTGGTTTTCTCCTGGAACTCACTGCCTGAAAGGGTGGTCGAGGCAGAAACCCTCAACTCATTTAAAAAGCACCTGGAAGTGCAGTGACCTACAGGGCTACGGACCAAGTGCTGGAGTTGGCTGGGTGGCTCATTTTCGGCCGGCATGGACACGATGGGCCGAATGGCCTCCCTCTGTGCCGTAAACTTTCGATGATCCTTTCCCGTAACTTGCAGATACCTCAAGTTGCTCCGATACGAACAGATCTGGGTAAGAACATGAGAACATAAGAAATGGGAGCAGGAGTAGGCCGATCGGCCCCTCGAGCCTGCTCCGCCATTCAATAAGATCATGGCTGATCTGATCCTAACCTCAAATCTAAAGAACACAAGAAGTAGGAGCAGGAGCCGGCCACTCAGCCCCTGGGCCCGCTCCGCCACCCACAGGGCCTTGACCGATCCGAACTCAGCTTCACGTCCAATTTCCTGCCCGCTCCCCGTAACCCCTAATTCCCTTTACTTCTAGGAAACTGTCGATTTCTGTTTTAAATTTATTTCATGATGTAGCTTCCACAGCTTCCTGAGGCAGCAAATTCCACAGACCTACTACCCTCTGAGTGAAGAAGTTTCTCCTCATCTCAGTTTTGAAAGAGCAGCCCCTTATTCTAAGATTATGCCCCCTAGTTCTAGTTTCACCCATCCTTGGGAACATCCTTACCGCATCCACCCGATCAAGCCCCTTCACAATCTTATATGTTTCAATAAGATCGCCTCTCATTCTTCTGAACTCCAATGAGTAGAGTCCCAATCTACTCAACCTCTCCTCATATGTCCACCCCCTCATCCCCGGGATTAACCGAGTGAACCTTCTTTGTACTGCCTCGAGAGCAAGTATGTCTTTTCTTAAGTATGGACACCAAAACTGTATGCAGTATTCCAGGTGCGGTCTCACCAATACCTTATATAACTGCAGCAATACCTCCCTGTTTTTATATTCTATCCCCTAGCAATAAAAGCCAACATTCCGTTGGCCGTCTTGATCACCTGCTGCACCTGCATACTAACTTTTTGATTTTCTTGCACTAGGACCCCCAGATCCCTTTGTACTGTAGTACTTTCCAGTTTCTCGCCATTAAGATAATAACTTGCTCTCTGATTTTTCCTGCCAAAGTGCATAACCTCACATTTTCCAACATTGTATTGCATCTGCCAAATCTCCGCCCACTCACCCAGCCTGTCTATATCCCCCTGTAGGTTTTTTATGTCCTCCTCACTCTCTACTTTCCCTCCCATCTTTGTATCATCTGCAAACTTCTGATTTTGGGATTGATCCACCAGCGAGGGAGCAGTATCAGGAAGAGTCCTTTCCCCAAACCTCAGGCCTACGAAATTCAGGCGGAATGGACCAGTGAGCGAAAAGAAAAGAGAGAACTTGCATTTATATAGCGCCTTTCACAACCTCGGGACGTCCCAAAGCGCTTTACAGCCAGTGAAGTACTTTTTGAAATAAAAACAGAAAATACTGGAAACACTCGGCAGGTCAGGCAACCTCTGCGGAGAGAGAGAAACAGAGTTAATGTATCGGGTCATTTCGTCGTTAAAGTACTTTTTGAAGTGTGGTCACTGTTGTAATGTCGGAAACGCAGCAGCCAATTTGTACACAGCAAGATCCCACAAACACTGTTGAAATAAATGACCTGATTATCTGTTTCAGTGATAAACATTGGTGGGGACACCAGGGAGAACTCCCTTGGTCTTCTTCTGAATAATGGCCGTGGGATCGTTTACATCCACCTGAGAGGGTGGACAGAACTTTGGTTGAACATCTCATGCTGAAAGACAGCACCTCTGACAATGTAGCACTCCCTCAGTGCTGCAGTGGGAGTAGATTATGTGTTACAAGTCTCTGGAGGCACTGCAAATTCCCTACAGTTCAATGGTGACTACACTTCAAAAGTAATTCATTGGCTGTAGAGTGCTGTCCTGAGATCATGGAAGGCACGATATAAATCCAAGTTCTTTCTTTCTTTGAACGTACCTCTGGCAGAAGAAGCTACGAATGGAGATAGTTGCCTCCTCTTAGTCCAGATCAGCAAATTCTCAAACACTGGAAACGTCCTCAAGAGCAAAAGCACTCCCCGGGGTAGAAATTGTCCCTCGTTGCATCCGTTTTCTGGTGGAGGGGGAAGGGGAAAAGGATCGATTTCGGGGCACGACATTCCGCCGTCCGATCGGCGCCTGCGTCCCTGGCGGCCGCCTAAAACAGGCTTTAGCCCCTTTGCAAGCGTGAACGAGGGGGCCTGTATGCCCCCTTTGCAGAAATTGGTTTCGGAATCGGTCAACAGAAGGCCGTTTGTACTTTAAACAATTTCACAAAATGTTGCCGTGGAAGGGTCGGGAACCGGAGGCTACAGATTCAAGATGATTGGCAAAAGAACCAAAGGGGACATGAGGGAAAACTTTTTTACGCAGCGAGTTGTTATGACCTAGAACGCGCTGCCTGAAAGGGCGGTGGAAGCAGATTCCATAGGAACTTTCGCAAGGCTGGGGCTGTTCTCCTTAGAGCATAAGAACATAAGAAATAGGAGCAGGAGTGGGCCATTCGGCCCCTCGAGCCTGCTCCGCCATTCAATAAGATCATGGCCGATCTTCAACCTCAACTCCACTTTCCCGCCCGATCCCCATATCCCTTGATTCCCCTAGAGTCCAAAAATCTATCCATCTCAGCCTTGAATACACTCAACGACTCAGCATCCACAGCCCTCTGGGGTGGAGAATTCCAAAGATTCACAACCCTCTGAGTGAAGAAATTCCTTCTCATCTCAGTCTTAAATGGCTGACCCCTGATCCTGAGACTATGCCCTCTAGTTCTAGACTCTCCAGCCAGGGGGGAAACAGCCTCTCAGCATCTACCCTTCCAGCAGAGATGGGTTGAGAGGAGAATTGATAGAAGTGTTTAAAATCATGAAGGGTTTAGGTAAAGTAAGCAAAGAGAAACTTTTCCCATTGGCAGAAGGGTCGAGACCCAGAAGACACAGATTGAAGGTGATTGGCAAAGGAGGACACGAGGAACAATCTTTTTTACGCAGCGAGTAGTTATGATCTGGAATGCGCTACCTGAAAGGTTGGTGGAGATAGATTCAATCGTGGCTTTCAAAAAAGAATTGGATAAATACTTGAAGGGAACATTTTTTGTCGGGCTACGGGGAAAGAACAGGGGAGTGGGACTAACTGGATTGATCATACAAAGAGCCGGCACGGGCTCGATGGGCCGAATGGCCTCCTTCTGTGCTGTAACCGTTCTGTGATTCTATGGTTCTAAAAGTGGGGAGCAATCTGTGCAGCTCGGCCAAATAATGTAAACAAGAGCCGAGGCCCAATCGCCCGAAAACAAAGCCGTAACCAATTTTTAACCCCCCACCCTTCTACCCACCCCCGAACACCCTCGTATGGTCCAACAACCAGTCACATTGTTAAATCCTTTGGGAGCAACTGATCACCCGAAGGGGGTTTTGGAGGGGAAAGATTCTCCGCACCCTTAGGTGTAGGAGCCCACTGTCCTCGGACGGTGCGTCACCTCTTCCTTGTGTAGGCAAGCACTTTGGAACGCAAGTGGCTCCCTGTCTGGTATCAGAAGGTCGATAGTCAGACAGGTGCATTTCTGCCCGAAACGGGGCCTGTACTGATCTTGCGCTGCATTGTAAACTCAAACCATCCAAGTTACACCTTTCTTATAGTTGCCTAGAAGGCTGCAATAGTTTGTTTCCATCCCAACTGCGGTTTCAAGATTTTTGCCAGTTGCACAGAGGATAGTCCCAGGCCCCCACCCCCTCCGATAGCATACAGGAGGTCATCAACAAAATTGAGACCCGGCTGTGAAGCCAATCCAGATTTAACAACATGGTGCCAAGGGGTGAGTTATAGCTGGCAACCTTCCATTGGCACGGAATCCAGTTGAGGAGCGCCTTGTGTTGTCTAAATTTATTATGGTCACTGAGATGGTTAAACCCCTCATTCACCCATATTTTAAAAAGGATATTTTTTTTTTATTCGTTCATGGGATGCGGGCGTCGCTGGCGAGGCCGGCATTTATTGCCCATCCCTAATTGCCCCTTGAGAAGGTGGTGGTGAGCCGCCTTCTTGAACCGCTGCAGTCCGTGTGGTGACGGTTCTCCCACAGTGCTGTTAGGAAGGGAGTTCCAGGATTTTGACCCAGCGACGATGAAGGAACGGCCGATGTTTTTCCAAGTCGGGATGGTGTGTGACTTGGAGGGGAATGTGCAGGTGGTGTTGTTCCCATGTACCTGCTGCCCTTGTCCTTCTAGGTGGTAGAGGTCGCGGGTTTGGGAGGTGCTGTCGAAGAAGCCTTGGCGAGTTGCTGCAGTGCATCCTGTGGATGGTACACACTGCAGCCACTGTGCACCGGTGGTGAAGGGAGTGAATGTTTAGGGTGGTGGATGGGGTGCCAATCAAGCGGGCTGCTTTATCTTGGATGATGTCGAGCTTCTTGAGTGTTGTTGGAGCTGCACTCATCCAGGCAAGTGGAGAGTATTCCATCACACTCCTGACTTGTGCCTTGTAGATGGTGGAAAGGCTTTGGGGAGTCAGGAGGTGAGTCACTCGCCGCAGAATACCCAGCCTCTGACCTGCTCTCGTAGCCACAGTATTTATATGGCTGGTCCAGTTAAGTTTCTGGTCAATGGTGACCCCCAGGATGTTGATGGTGGGGGATTCGGCGACGGTAATGCCGTTGAATGTCAAGGGGAGGTGGTTAGACTCTCTCTTGTTGGAGATGGTCATTGCCTGGCACTTATCTGGCGCGAATGTTACTTGCCACTTATGGGCCCAAGCCTGGATGTTGTCCAGGTCTTGCTGTATGCGGGCTCGGACTGCTTCATTATTTGAGGGGTTGTGAATGGAACCGAACACTGTGCAGTCATCAGCGAACATCCCCATTTCTGACCTTATGATGGAGGGAAGGTCATTGATGAAGCAGCTGAAGATGGTTGGGCCTCGGACACTGCCTTGAGGAACTCCTGCAGCAACATCCTGGGGCTGAGATGATTGGCCTCCAACAACCACGACCATCTTCCTTTGTGCGAGGTATGACTCCAGCCACTGGAGAGTTTTCCCCCTGATTCCCATGGAGGCATTGGAGAAGGTGCAGAAAAAAGATTCACAAGGATGATACCGTAACTGAGTGGCTATATCTATCAGGAACGATTGAACTGGCTGGGGCTCCTTTCTCTAGAAAAGAGAAGACTGAGGGGTGACCTACCAGAGGTCTTCAAAATTATGAAAGGTTTAGACGTAGAGAAGATGTTTCCACTTGTGGGGGAGACCAGAACTCGGGGGCAGTAAATATAAGATAGTCACTAATAAATCCAATAGGGAATTCAGGAGAAGCTTCTTTACCCAGAGAGTGGTGAGAATGTGGAACTCGCTCCCACAAGGAGTAGTTAGAACATAAGAAATAGGAGCAGGAGTAGGCCAATCGGCCCCTCGAGCCTGCTCCGCCATTCAATAAGATCATGGCTGATCTGATCCTAACCTCAAATCTAAATTCATGTCCAATTTCCTGCCCGCTCCCCGTAACCCCTAATTCCCTTTACTTCTAGGAAACTGTTGATTTCTGTTTTAAATTTATTTAATGATGTAGCTTCCACAGCTTCCTGGGGCAGCAAATTCCACAGACCTACTACCCTCTGAGTGAAGAAGTTTCTCCTCATCTCAGTTTTGAAAGAGCAGCCCCTTATTCTAAGATTATGCCCCCTAGTTCTAGTTTCACCCATCCTTGGGAACATCCTTACCGCATCCACCTGATCAAGCCCCTTCACAATCTTATATGTTTCAATAAGATCGCCTCTCATTCTTCTGAACTCCAATGAGTAGAGTCCCAATCTACTCAACCTCTCCTCGTATATCCACCCCCTCATCCCCGGGATTAACCGAGTGAACTTTCTTTGTACTGCCTCGAGAGCAAGTATGTCTTTTCTTAAGTATGGACACCAAAACTGTATGCAGTATTCCAGGTGCGGTCTCACCAATACCTTATATAACTGCAGCAATACCTCCCTGTTTTTATATTCTATCCCCCAAGCAATAAAAGCCAACATTCCGTTGGCCTTCTTGATCACCTGCTGCACCTGCATACTAACTTTTTGATTTTCTTGCACTAGGACCCCCAGATCCCTTTGTACTGCAGTACTTTCCAGTTTCTCGCCATTAAGATAATAACTTGCTCTCTGATTTTTCCTGCCAAAGTGCATAACCTCACATTTTCCAATATTGTATTGCATCTGCCAAATCTCCGCCTGTCTATATCCCCTTGTAGGTTTTTTATGTCCTCCTCGCTCTCTACTTTCCCTCCCATCTTTGCTATCATCTGCAGTTAGAACATAAGAAATGAGCAGGAGTAGGCCAGATGGCCCCTCGAGCCTGCTCAGCTGAGGCGACTAGCAAAGATGCATTTAAGGGGAAGCTGGATAAACACATGAGGGAGAAAGGAATAGAAGGATATGCTGATGGGGTTAGATGATGAAGGATGGGAGGAGGCTCTTGTGGAGCATAAACACCGGCATAGACCCAGTTGGGCCGAATGGCCTGTTTCTGTGCTGTAATTTCTATGTAATATATATATGTAACTTGTCAACTGCTGCCTGGAACTTGGATCTGAACTTGGATTTGGATTTGGATGTGGCTCTGAACAACTGGCATCAGTATCGTTCAGCTTCTAATGCTCAAAACTCTCACTTTGCTTGCATTTATTTCAGTTTGAAAGTTTAGGAAGCTCCACACCTCGATAGTGGGCCCATTGTATCTGCTTTGGCACACACACTGAACCAGTTATCGTACCACATCTATTGTTGCAGCGAGGATTCTGCCCTAGTTTCACGTACCTCAGGAAAGTGAGACTTCAAACCTGTGTGCCGATTCGCATGGACGTTAAAGATCCCAAGGCACTTTTTGAAGGATAACAGGCAGTACTCCCAGCGACCTGTCCCAATATTCCTCCCTCAAACAACACAATCGAAAAAAAAAAACAGTTCGACTGGTTGGACTTCTTATCTGCTGTTTGTGGGATCTTGCTGTGCGCGAATTGGCATTTATCTGCAAAGCAAAGCAGTTCTGTGCTTCAGCAAATAATGAATTGGCTGCGAATTAATCTGCAAACAAAAAAAAAAATCTGGAAATAAAAAGCTGGTGTCAGTAAAAGTCACCGTGAAGCTCGTCAGATTGTCCGAAAACGCCAATTGGTGCGCTGATGTCCTTTAGGGAAGGAAACCTGCCGTCCTTACCCGGTCTGGGCCTATATGTGACTCCAGTCCCCCACACCAAAGTGGTTGATTCTTAACTGCCCTCCTGAAGCGACCGAACGAGACACTCCATTGTATAAAACCTCAGGGCGACAAGGAACAGGCAATAATTGCTGGCGATGCCCACATAGAGTCAAATTTGATATAGTTAAGTCAAATATCAATTTAAAAATATAGAATCGTAGAATGATACAACACAGAATGAGGCCATTCGGCCCATCGTGCCTGTGCCGGCTCTTTGAAAGAACAACCAATTAGTCCCACTCCCCCCTGCTCTTTCCCCATCGTCCTGCAAATTTTCCCTCTTCAAGTATTTATCCAATTCCCTTATGAAAGTTACTATTGAATCTGCTTCCACCGCCCTTTCAGGCAGCGCGTTCCAGATCATCACAGCTCGCTGCGTAAAAAGAATTCTCCTCATCTCCCCCCTTGGTTCTTCTGCCAATTACCTTAAATCCGTGTCCTCTGGTTACTGACCCTTCTGCCGGTGGAAACAGCTTCTCCTTATCTACTCTATCAAAACCCCTCATGATTTTGATCATAAGAACATAAGAAATAGGAGCAGGAGTAGGCCAATCGGCCCCTTGAGCCTGCTCCGCCATTCATTAAGATCATGGCTGATCTGATCCTAACCTCAAATCTAAATTCATGTCCAATTTCCTGCCCGCTCCCCGTAACCCCTAATTCCCTTTACTTCCAGGAAACTGTCTATTTCTGTTTTAAATTTATTTAATGATGTAGCTTCCACAGCTTCCTGGGGCAGCAAATTCCACAGACCTACTACCCTCTGAGTGAAGAAGTTTCTCCTCATCTCAGTTTTGAAAGAGCAGCCCCTTATTCTAAGACCATGCCCCCATCACCTCTATTAAATCTCCCCTAAACCTTCATAGAATCGTACAGCACGAAAGGAGGCCATTCAGCCCACCGTGCCTGTGCTGGCTCTTTGAAAGAGCTATCCAATGAGTCCCAACAATGAATGAATGGAACTTCCTTCGAGGATGTGATCAAGTGCGATCTACATGCAAAGTCTTTCTTTCCGGAGACTGGGAAGAATGAGAAAGACCACAGTTTGCCTGCACCATCGATGAGATTGATAATCAAGGTGCTGAGGGAGTAATTAGCCGACCTGTTCTTTAAGAGGGATGAATACCAAGCCAGTGTCTCTTTCTCGAACGCTCTGTGGTACTGAGTGTAATAAATCCAGCCCTGACACCTTGTGAGGTGGTGAAGAGTTCCTTATCGAGGGGATCAGACCAAACACAAATTAAAACGATCACAACCCTCAAGCCATAGTTGTAAGAACAGAACGCAATTAACCCGTTCTCTTCCGAGTAGGCTGTTTCCTGCTCCTTTGTAGCTTCTTCCTCTCCTACTGACCTCTGATCTACCTCTGACCTACAGTCACCTGTACTTATACTGGTCTTGTCATCGGTACCAGCCTGACCCTTTGCGCCTGGAGCCTCAAAATGTGACGTTGCTTTTCCCAAGGTCAGGGAAGATAAGGTTGTTTGGTTATTGTCAGCTGGATGAGTTTAGACTGGAAGGAGACGAGGCCGATCAGCCATGACTTAGCGTATTGTGGCAGTAGGGATTGTGGATGCTTTGGTAATAATTTTCCAAAATTCTCTGGACTCGGCAAAGGTCCCGGCAGATTGGAAAACTGCTAATGTAACACCCTTATTTAAAAAGGGTAGTAGGCAGAAGGCTGGAAATTATAGACCAGTTAGCCTAACATCTGTGGTGGGTAAAATTTTGGAGTCTGTTATTAAGGAGACAGTAGCGGAACATTTGGATAAACATAATTTAATAGGACAAAGTCAGCATGGCTTTACGAAGGGGAAGTCATGTCTGACAAATTTGCTTGAGTTCTTTGAGGACATAACGTACAGGGTGGATAAAGGGGAACCAGTGGACGTAGTGTATTTAGATTTCCAGAAGGCATTCGACAAGGTGCCACATAAAAGATTATTGCTCAAGATAAAGAATCACTGGATTGCGGGTAATATTCTGGCATGGGTGGAGGATTGGTTATCGAACAGGAAGCAGAGAGTTGGGATAAATGGTTCATTCTCGGACTGGCAACCAGTAGCCAGTGGTGTTCCGCAGGGGTCGGTGCTGGGTCCCCAACTCTTTACAATCTATATTAACGATTTGGAGGAGGGGACCGAGTGTAACATATCAAAGTTTGCAGATGATACAAAGATAGGAGGGAAAGTAGAGAGTGAGGAGGACATAAAAAACCTACAAGGGGATATAGACAGGCTGGGTGAGTGGGCGGAGATTTGGCAGATGCAATGCAATATTGGAAAATGTGAGGTTATGCACTTTGGCAGGAAAAATCAGAGAGCAAGTTATTACCTTAATGGCGAGAAACTGGAAAGTACTGCAGTACAAAGGGATCTGGGGGTCCTAGTGCAAGAAAATCAAAAAGTTAGTATGCTGGTGCAGCAGGTGATCAAGAAGGCCAACGGAATGTTGGCTTTTATTGCTAGGGGGATAGAATATAAAAACAGGGAGGTATTGCTGCAGTTATATAAGGTATTGGTGAGACCGCACCTGGAATACTGCATACAGTTTTGGTGTCCATACTTAAGAAAAGACACACTTGCTCTCGAGGCAGTACAAAGAAGGTTCACTCGGTTAATCCCGGGGATGAGGGGATGGACATATGAGGAGAGGTTGAGTAGATTGGGACTCTACTCATTGGAGTTCAGAAGAATGAGAGGCGATCTTATTGAAACATATAAGATTGTGAAGGGGCTTGATCGGGTGGATGCGGTAAGGATGTTCCCAAGGATGGGTGAAACTAGAACTAGGGGGCATAATCTTAGAATAAGGGGCTGCTCTTTCAAAACTGAGATGAGGAGAAACTTCTTCACTCAGAGGGTAGTAGGTCTGTGGAATTTGCTGTCCCAGGAAGCTGTGGAAGCTACATCATTAAATAAATTTAAAACAGAAATCGACAGTTTCCTAGAAGTAAAGGGAATTAGGGGTTACGGGGAGCGGGCAGGAAATTGGACATGAAGCTGAGTTCGGATCGGTCAAGGCCCTGTGGGTGGTGGAGCGGGCCCAGGGGCTGAGTGGCCGGGTCCTGCTCCTACTTCTTGTGTTCTTTAGATGTGAGGTTAGGATCAGATCAGCCATGATCTTATTGAATGGCGGAGCAGGCTCGAGGGGCCGATTGGCCTACTCCTGCTCCTATTTCTTATGTTCTTATGTTCTTTAAACGCAGGCCTTGCCAGTGACACCCACTTCCTGAGAATGAATAAAACAATATGGTGCCAGAGTCATTGGGTAGATCTTAACCCTTGGGTGGCCGCCAGCGCATGTAGGTGCTGAGGGAAGGGGCACAGGCCAGTCTGGGGGGTCAGGGGGAGATGGAAGCGAGCCTGGGGAAGGGGGCAGAGTGTGACCGAAGCCAGGGTGAGGGGGAGGGAGGGCAGGTGGAGACCGAGCCTGAGGGGCAGGGGGAGGGGGAGGCCTGAGGGGGAGGAGGCCTATGGGGGAAGAGGGAGGGGGAGAAGGAGGCTTGGGGGAGGCAGGAAGAGGGGGCCTGAGTGGGGAGGAGGGGGTGAGAGCGAGGCCGGAAGGTGGGGGGAGCAGGGGGAGGAGGACATCAAGGCTGGGGGATCAGGGGGAAGGGGAGAGCCAGCCCAGGCCAGCAGCGACCCATGGGGCCGGGATGAGCACTCCAGATGCTTATGGCCCCATAGAATAATTTAACAACAACAGCAAATTGCATTTATATAGCGCCTTTAACATAGTAAAATGTCCCAAGGCGCTTCGCAGGAGCGATCATCAGACAAAAATTGACACCGAGTCACATAAGGAGATATTAGGACAGGTGACCAAAAGCTTGGTCAAAGAGATAGGTTTTAAGGAGCACCTTAAAGGAGGAGAGAGAGAGGCGGAGAGGTTTAGGGAGGGAATTCCAGAGCTTAGGGCCCCGGCAGCTGAAGGCACGGCCGCCAATGGCGGAGCGATTAAAATCGGGGATGCGCAAGAGGCCAGAATTGGAGGAGCGCAGAGATAACTCGGAGGGTTGTAGGGGCTGGAGGAGGTTACAGAGATAGGGAAGGGGGGCGAGGGCCATGGAGGGATTTGAATGCGAGTTCCTGGATCAGTCTGGGGCCGCCAGTGAAACCGGTCGGAGAACGCACGGTGCGCGCTCTGGCCAGTTCCATCCTAAAATGGCGTCCGGGATCCCACGTAGGTCACGTGACCCCCCCCCCCAATTTACATATCAAAGGGGACCCACTGCCCGAAACGGGCAGCTACCCTACCGGAAGGCCCCCTGTGAGAGTGGCAGAGGTCCCAGCGTCTGGGTTAATGGAGCGGGAACGTCTAACCCCCCACCCCACCTCCATTTTGAGGCCATTACCGTCCGGTTAACGCCGATTTTGGCTGCTTAAAATCGACCCCAATGACATCAGGGGAGGAGGGCCAGAAAAATTGGCCTGAAAACTGTCCTTCCTCAGCTGGCTGTTACCACACAAATAAACCCTGTATGCGTAGAATTAGAGGGAATGTACAGCACAGAAACAGGCCATTCGGCCCAACTGGTCCATGCTGGTGTTTATGCTCCACACGAGCCTCCTCCCTCCCTACTTCATCTCACCCTATCAGCATATCCTTCTATTCCTTTCTCCCTCATGTGTTTATCCAGCTTCCCCTTAAATGCATCTCTGCTATTCGTCTCAACCAATCCTTGTGGGAGCGAGTTCCACATTCTCACCACTCTCTGGGTAAAGAAGTATCTCCTGAATTCCCTATTGGATTTATTAGTGACCATCTTATATTTATGGCCCCCGAGTTCTGGTCTCCCCCACAAGTGGAAACATCTTCTCTATGTCTACCCTATCGAACCCTTTCATAATCTTAAAGACCTCTATCAGGTCACCCCTCAGTCTTCTCTTTTCTAGAGAAAAGATCCCCAGCCTGTTCAATCTTTCCTGAGAGTTATAACCTCTCAGGTCCAGTATCATCCATGTAAATCTTTTTTGCACCTTCTCCAGTGCCTCTATACCCTTTTTGTAACATGGAGACCAGAACGGTTCACAGTACTCCAAGTGTGGTCTAACCAAGGTTCCATACAAGTTTAACATAACTTCTCTGCTTTTCAATTCCATCCCTCTGGAAATGAGCTCCAGTGCTTGGTTTGCATTTCTTATGGCCTTGTAAAGTTGCGTTGCTACTTTTAATGATCTGTGAATCTGCACCCCTAGATCCCTTTGCGCCTTTACCCCATTTCGACTCTTTTTTCCAAAGAGTATGAGGCCTCCTTATTCCTCCCACCAAAATGTACCACCTCACACTTATCTACATTGAAATTCATTTGCCAATTACACGCCCATTAAGCAAGTTCATTAATGTCTTCCTGTGTTTTGTCGAGATTCTCCTCGGTATTAACTATACCCCCCAATTTGGTGTTGTCCGCAAAGTGTGGTCTTACCAAGGTTCCATGTAAGTTTCAGACGGTAGCGACTTTATTTAGGTAAAGGCTACTAACGAGCTTAATGAGGATTCCTAGTCGCAGGAAAGATCATCTCGCAGACTAGCTTAGTGGTATCAACTGGGCGACATGGACATGTTGGGCCGAAGGGCCTGTTTCCATGTTGTAAACTTCTATGATTCTATGATTCTAGACCAGGATAGTTCCCGATGTTTGAGCTTTGTGAAGGGAACGTTGTGAGAACTGATTATCCGTTTTTCTTTTGTTGGTATGATAGAGTTAGTTTGAAAATGAGATATTGCGGAGTTTGACCCAGTGCAAGATGACCTGTACTGGAAGCCACATGAGATTCGTGCTGCTCTCATGGCCCCATCTACAAAACCAATTTAATGTTGCTCTTTGTCACGTTCTGCCCTCGTTTTCAGCAGCTAAATCGACCCTCCGATGCTCACAAATCCCAGCTGGAGGGGAAGGCCGACTGACGACTACACTGTGCGACCTGGATTCCACGTCCCGTTAACTACAAGACTGAGGGGATGGTGACACAGTGCGATTGCATGCTTTGGAACATAGGAACAGGAGGAGGCCATTCAGCCCCTCGAGCCTTTTTTTTTTGTTATTCGTTCATGGGATGTGGGCGTCGCTGGCGAGGCCGGCATTTATTGCCCATCCCTAATTGCCCCTTGAGAAGGTGGCGGTGAGCCGCCTTCTTGAACCGCTGCAGTCCGTGTGGTGAAGGTTCTCCCACAGTGCTGTTAGGAAGGGAGCTCCAGGATTTTGACCCAGCGACGATGAAGGAACGGCTGCATGCGGGCTCGGACAGCTTCGTTATTTGAGGGGCTGCGAGTGGAACTGAGCACTGTGCAATCATCAGCGAACATCCCCATTGCTGACCTTACGATGGTTGCAAACGCTCCAGCCTTGTCTTTTGCACTCACGTGCTGGACTCCGCCATCATTGAGGATCTGGATGCTTGCAGAGCCTCCTCCTCCCGTTAGTTGTTTAATTGTCCACCACCTGTTCCGCCATTCAGTGAGATCATGGCTGATCTGTATCTCAACTCCATTTACCCACCTTGGTTCCGTGACCCTTAATATCCTTGCCTAACAAAAATCTATCAATCTCAGTTTTGAAATTTTCAATTGTCCCCCAGCCTCAACAGCGTTTTTGGGGGGAGAGAGTCCCAGATTTCCACTCCCCTTTGTGTGAAGAAGTGCTTCCTGACATCACCCCTGTATGGCTTAGCTCTAATTTTAAGGTTACGCCCTCTTGTTCTGGACTCTCCCCACCACCAGAGGAAATACTTTCTATCGACCCTGTCGAATCCTTTAATCATCTTGAACACCTCAATTGGATCACCCCTTAATCTTTTATACTCAAGGCTAGTCTATGCAACCTGTCCTCATAATTTGACCCTTTTTAGCACTGCTTTTTTGGCAGAGTTCCAAAGAGTGAATAATTGAACTGGGACTCAGCAATTTATTTTAAGAATGTTTATCGGAAGTGGCACAACACATTAACTGAGGTGTGCAGCGTGAGCAGGTCCCTCCTGGACACATCTCCGAAAGAGCCCACTTGTAAATTGTGGGTCCTCACCACCAAGACAGGTTAAAAAAAACCTGGCTCGGTTTTTGAGCGATTCACCACCACCTTGTCCCAATGCCACGTCAGGTGGTCAGATTACTGGCGATCATTACAGTTACGGGCAGGAATAAAAGAGCTCGTACAAGTTTCGGAGCAGCCACCGAACCCGGGGAACAATGCAGGATCTGTTCCTCGCTAAAAAAAATAAAGGGCTTTCAGTCGTCAAAAGGTACACAGAGTCTGCGATCCATTTTTATTATGTCCCTTGGTGATTTTTTTTGCTTTGTTGTTCCTTCTCTCGTTCTTCACAAACTCACAAAGGATGCCAGATTCGCCTCGGCTGCATTGTTCGACACCAATGCTGCTCCGTGCTTGGCAAAAATGGAGCGGATGTAAAGCTTGACGGGCACAGCAAAATTCCGGGACCCCCCCAGCAGAATGGGGAGAGGTTTTAAAATACGGTATTCCTTCCGATACAGAGACGATCATACCATACCCCTCCCTGTGGAGAATCCCATCGCACCTGCTGGTTGGTGCCATACAGTGTTAACGGGGATTTTTTCTTCTCAATGGTCCTCATAAAACCTTTAAAACAGCATCTGCCAACATCTGTCGCAGAGTGAGTTCATGAACAGCTGTGGGTGGAACGTCCTGTCGCCAGGATGATTCCAGGCCGAAGGGGACGTGGCTATCATGGAATCTGACAGCGCGGAAGGAGGCCATTCGACCCATCGTGCCTGTGCCAGCTCTTTTGAAAGAGCTATCCTCAAGAACACAAGAAATAGGGGCAGGAGCAGGCAACAAGGCCCCTCGAGCCTGCTCCGCCATTCAATCAGATCATGGCTGATCTTCGACCTCAACTCCACTTTCCCGCCCAATCTCCATATCCCTTGATTCCCTTAATGTTCAAATATCCATCGACCTCAGTCTTGAATGTACTCAACGACTGAGCATCCAAAGCCCTCTGGGGTAGAGAATTCCAAAGATTCACAACCCTCTGAGTGAGGAAATATTTCTCACTCCAACAAGAGAGAGTCTAACCACCTCCCCTTGACATTCAACGGCATTACCATCACCGAATCCCCCACCATCAACATCCCGGGGGTCACCATTGACCAGAAACTTAACTGGACCAGCCATATAAATACTGTGGCTACGAGAGCAGGTCAGAGGCTGGGTATTCTGCGGCGAGTGACTCACCTCCTGACTCCCCAAAGCCTTTCCACCATCTACAAGGCACAAGTCAGGAGTGTGATGGAATACTCTCCACTTGCCTGGATGGGTGCAGCTCCAACAACACTCAAGAAGCTCGACACCATCCAAGATAAAGCAGCCCGCTTGATTGGCACCCCATCCACCACCCTAAACATTCACTCCCTTCACCACCGGCGCACTGTGGCTGCAATGTGTACCATCCACAGGATGCACTGCAGCAACTCGCCAAGGCTTCTTCGACAGCACCTCCCAAACCCGCGACCTCTACCACCTAGAAGGACAAGAGCAGCAGGCACATGGGATCAACACCACCTGCACGTTCCCCTCCAAGTCACACACCATCCCGACTTGGAAATATATCGGCCGTTCCTTCATCGTCGCTGGGTCAAAATCCTGGAACTCCCTTCCTAACAGCACTGTGGGAGAACCTTCACCACACGGACTGCAGCCGTTCAAGAAGGCGGCTCACCACCACCTTCTCGAGGGCAATTAGGGATGGGCAATAAATGCCGGCCTTGCCAGCGACGCCCACATCCCGTGAACGAATAAAAAAAAAAGTCCTAAATGGCCGACCCCTTAACTTGAGACTCTGACCCCTAGCTCCAGACTCTCCAGCCAGGGGAAACAGCCTCTCAGCATCTACCCTGTCAAGCCCACTCGGAATTTTATACATTTCAATGAGATCACCTCTCATTCTTCTAAATTCCAGAGAGTATGGGCCCAGTCTACTCAATCTCTCCTCATAGAACAACCCTCTCATCCCAAGAATCAATCTAGTGAACCTTCGTTGCACCCCCTCTAAGTAAGTATATCCTTCCTTAGGTAAGGAGACCAAAACTGTACACAGTACTCCAGGTGTGGTCTCACCAAAGCCCTGTACAATAGCAGTAAGACCTCCTTACTCTTATACCTTCACCGTTGACCAGAAACTTAACTGGACCAGCCATATAAATACTGTGGCTACGAGAGCAGGTCAGAGGCTGGGTATTCTGCGGCGAGTGACTCACCTCCTGACTCCTCAAAGCCTTTCCACCATCTACAAGACACAAGTCAGGAGTGTGATGGAATACTCTCCACTTGCCTGGATGAGTGCAGCTCCAACAACACTCAAGAAGCTCGACACCATCCAGGACAAAGCAGCCCGCTTGATTGGCACCCCATCCACCACCCTAAACATTCACTCCCTTCACCACCGGCGCACCATGGCTGCAGTGTGTACCATCCACAGGATGCACTGCAGCAACTCGCCAAGGCTTCTTCGACAGCACCTCCCAAACCCGCGACATCTACCACCTAGAAGGACAAGGGCAGCAGGCACATGGGAACAACACCACCTGCATGTTCCCCTCCAAGTCACACACCATCCCGACTTGGAAATATATCGCCGTTCCTTCATAGTCGCTGGGTCAAAATCCTGGAACTCCCTTCCTAACAGCACTGTGGGAGAACCTTCACCACACGGACTGCAGCGGTTCAAGAAGGCGGCTCACCACCACCTTCTCAAGGGGCAATTAGGGATGGTCAATAAATGCCGGCCTCGCCAGCGATGCCCACATCCCATGAGCGAATAATAAAAAAAATACTCCAACCCCCTTGCACTAAAGGCTACCACTTGCCTTCCTAATTGCTTGCTGTTCCTGCGTGTTAACTTTCTGTGATTCTTGTGCAAGGACACCCAAATCCCTTTGACTATCAACATTTCTTAGTCCCTCACCTTTGAAATTAGTCCCTCACTCTTT
Source organism: Heptranchias perlo (assembly GCF_035084215.1). Lineage (NCBI taxonomy): Eukaryota > Metazoa > Chordata > Chondrichthyes > Hexanchiformes > Hexanchidae > Heptranchias > Heptranchias perlo. Next base: position 70,611,207 of record NC_090336.1, on the reverse strand, counting down.
GCCCTGCAAATTTTTCCTTTTCAAGTATTTATCCAATTCCCTTTTGAAAGTTATTATTGAATCTGCTTCCACCGCCCTTTCAGGCAGCGCGTTCCAGATCAGAACAACTCGCTGCGTTAAAAAAATTCTCCTCATCTCCCCTCTGGTTCTTTAAATCTGTGTCCTCTGGTTACCGACCCTCCTGCCAATGGAAACAGTTTCTCTCTATCTACACTATCAAAACCCCTCATCATTTTGAACCCCTCTATTAAATCTCCCCTTAACATTCTCTGCTCTAAGAACAACAATCCCAGTTCTCGAGTTACTCCACCTTATATACAGCACCTTATAGGAACATGGGAACAGGAGTAGGCCATTCAGCCCCTCGTGCCTGCTCCGCCATTTGATAAGATCATGGCTGATCTGTGATCTAACTCCATATACCCGCCTTTGGCCCATATCCCTTAATACCTTTGGTTGCCAAAAAGCTATCTATCTCAGATTTAAATTTAGCAATTGAGCTAGTATCAATTGCCGTTTGCGGAAGAGAGTTCCAAACTTCTACCACCCTTTGTGTGTAGAAATGTTTTCTAATCTCGCTCCTGAAAGGTCTGGCTCTAATTTTTAGACTGTGCCCCCTACTCCTAGAATCCCCAACCAGCGGAAATAGTTTCTCTCTATCCACCCTATCCGTTCCCCTTCATATCTTATAAACTTCGATCAGATCACCCCTTAACCTTCGAAACTCCAGAGAATACAACCCCAATTTGTGTAATCTCTCCTCGTAACTTAACCCTTGAAGTCCGGGTATCATTCTAGTAAACCTACGCTGCACTCCCTCCAAGGCCAATATGTCCTTCCGAAGGTGCGGTGCCCAGAACTGCTCACAGCACTCCAGGTGCGGTCTAACCAGGGTTTTGTATCATGTCCTCAGGACACCCCAAAGCACTTGACAATCAATGAATTACTTTTTGAAGTGTGGTCACTTTGCGTTCAGGCAGAGGAATAAACACCGACCAGGACTCTCATTTAACGACTTCTCACTGTACAAACTGAATCAGTGAGTCAAAAGCAGCCAACGAACAAGAGAAAACCTTCCACTTCCAGGAGTCCAGAAGGCCTCAAACTGTCTTTGTTTTTACAGTAAGCAAGAAAACAAGGCCTGCGTTTGCAGCCAAATCGGACCAAGGGAGAGGACAGGACCAGAAGGGGCTCTGTAGTCCATCTGATCGGTCCCCATAACCTGATCCCCCTCAATCTCCACGCCCTCAAACTGCTATCCTTCCGTTGAATGTGTTGCTACGTCTGAGTCACTAGTCACACCTTCACACCCAAACGCTGCAGAAATAATTTTGAACACCTCCAGCAAATCACCTTCTCTGCTCTAAGGAACGAATGCATTTCTTTTGGCGGGATATTGGTGCTGATATCAATGGATGAACACTCAATGCAGGCCTTGAAAAGTTGGAGCTTTTTCCACCAGAGACAAGTGACCTGATTGAGGTCTTCAAACATTATGAAGGGGGAACCAAAACTAGAGGTCATCAAGATAAGATAGTCTCAAATAAATCCAACAGGGAATTCAGGAGAAACTTCTTTACCCAGAGAGCGGTGAGAATGTGGAACTCGCTCCCACAAGGAGCAGTCGAGGTGAATAGTGTTGATGCATTTAATGGGGAAGCTGGATAAACACATGAGGGAGAAAGGAATAGAGGGAGGGATATGCGGATAGGGTGAGGAAGAGGAGGCTCATGTGAAGCATAAACACCGGCATAGATGAGATGGGCCGAATGGCCTGTTTCTGTGCTGTAAATTCGATGTAAATTATATGTAAAAGGTAATTAGTTTTGATTTAATGGAGCAAATGTGCAACTGTACAAAAATACAAATGTTTATTCTTCAAACGAATTGGCCTAAAAATTGGTGAGAGCAATTTACCCTCTCTAGCCCTCACTCTATCCCTCGCACCCTCACTGTATCCCTCACACCCTCACTCTCTCCCTCACACCCTCATTCTATCCCTCACAGCCTCACTCTCTCCCTCACACCCTCACTCTCTCTCTCACAGCCTCATTCTCTCTCACACCCTCATTCTATCTCTCACACCCTCACTCTCTCCCTCACACCCTCACTCTCTCTCTCACACCCTCATTCTCTCTCACACCATCATTCTATCTCTCACACCCTCACTCTCTCTCTCACACCCTCACTGTATCCCTCACAACCTCACACTCTCTCACACACACCCTCACTCTCTCTCACATGCTCACTCTCTCTCTCACACCCTCACTCTATCCCTCACACCCTCACTCTCTCTCTCACACCCTCACTCTATCTCACACACCCTCACTCTATCCCTCACACCCTCACTCTCTCTCTCACACCCTCACTCTATCTCTCATACCCTCACACTCTCTCTCACACCCTCACACTCTCTCTCACACCCTCACTCTATCTCTCATACCCTCACACTCTCTCTCACACCCTCACTCTCTCTCTCACACCCTCACTCTATCTCTCACACCCTCATTCTATCTCTCACACCCTCACTCTCTCTCTCACACCATCACTTTCTCTCCCTCACAGCCTCACTCTCTCCCTCACACCCTCTCTCTCTCTCTCACAACCTCACTCTCTCTATCACACCCCACGCTTTCCCTCACACCTTCACTCCATCTCTCACACCCTCACTCTCGCTCTCTCACACCCTCACTGTATCCCTCACAACCTCACTCTCTCTCTCACACCCTCACTCTCACTCACACCCTCACTCTCTCTCTCAAACCCTCACTCTATCCCTCACACCCTCATTCTCGCTCTCACACCCTCACTGTATCTCTCACACCCTCACTCTCTGTCTCTGACACCCTCACTCTCTCCCTCACAGCCTCACTCTCTCCCTCACACCCTCACTCTCTCTCTCAAACCCTCACTCTATCCCTCACACCCTCATTCTCTCTCTCACACCCTCACTGTATCTCTCACAACCTCACTCTCTCTCACACCCTCACTCTCTCTCACACACCCTCACTCTATCTCTCACACCCTCACTCTCTCAAACCCTCACTCTATCCCTCACACACTCACTCTATCTCTCACACCCTCACTCTCTCTCTCACACACTCGCTCTATTCCTCACACCCTCACTCTATCTCTCACACCCTCACTCTATCTCTCACACCCTCACTCCCTCTCTCACACCCTCACGATCTCTCACACTCTCACTCTATCTTTCACTCTCTCACAAGCTCACTCTCACACTCACACTCTCTCTCTCTCACCCTCACACATCTCTCGCTCACCCTCACTCTCTCTCTCACACCCTCACTCTGACTCTCTGACCCTCACTCTCCCTCTCACGACCTCACTCTCTCTCTCACACCCTCACTCTCTCCCTCACACCCTCACTCTCTCTCTCACACCCTCACTCCCTCTCAAACACCCTCACTCTATCTCTCACACCCTCACTCTATCTCTCACACCCGCACTCTCTCTCTCACACCCTCACTCTCTCTCTCACACCCACACTCTCTCTCTCACACCCTCACTCTCTCTCTCACACCCTCACACTCTCTCTCTCACACCCTCACTCTCTCTCTCACACCCTCACTCCCTCTCTCACACCCTCACTATCTCTCACACTCTCATTCTACCTTTCACTCTCTCACACCCTCACTCTCACACTCTCTCTCTCTCACCCTCACTCTCTCTCTTACATCCTCACTCTCTCTCTCACACCCTCACTCTCTCTCTCACACTCTCACTCTATCTCTCTCACCCTCACTCTCTCTCTTACATCCTCACTCTCTCTCTCACACCCTCACTCTCTCTCTCACACCCTCACTCTCTCTCTCACACTCTCACTCTATCTCTCACACCCTCACTCTCCCTCTCACTACCTCACTCTCTCTCTCACACCCTCACTCTCTCCCTCACACCCTCACTCTCTCTCTCACACCCTCACTCTCTCTCTCACACTCTCACTCTATCTCTCACACCCTCACTCTCCCTCTCACTACCTCACTCTCTGTCTCACACCCTCACTCTCTCCCTCACACCCTCACTCTCTCTCTCACACCCTGACTCTCTCTCTCACACCGTCACTGTCTCTCTCTCACACACCCTCACTCTATCTCTCTCACCCTCACTCTCTCTCTCACACCCTCACTCACTCTCTCACACCCTCACTCTCTCTCTCACAGCCTCACTCTATCTCTCACAACCTCATTCGCTCTCTCACACCCTCACTCTCTCTCTCACACCCTCACTCCCTCTCACACACCCTCACCCTATCTCTCACACACTCACTCTCTCCCTCACACCCTCACTCTCTCTCACACACCCTCACTCTTCTCTCACACCCTCACTCTATCTCTCACACAACCTCACTCTCTCTCACACACCCTCACTCTCTCTCTCACACCCTCACTCTATCTCACACAGCCTCACTCTCTCTCACACACCCTCACTCTCTCTCACACACCCTGACTCTCTCTCACACACCCTCACTCTCTCTCTCACACCCTCACTCTATCTCTCACACCCTCACTCTCTCTCTCACACACTCACTCTCTCTCACACCCTCACTCTCTCTCTCTAACACCCTCACTCTAACCCTCACACCCTCAGTCTCTCTCTCACACCCTCACTCTCTCTCTCACACAACCTCACACTCTCTCACACACCCTCACTCTCTCTCACACACCCTCACTCCCTCTCACACACCCTCACTCTATCTCTCACACCCTCACTCTATCCCTCACACCCTCACTCTCTCTCTCACACCTTCACTCTCCAGCACACACCCTCACTCTCTCTCTCTCACCCTCACTCTCTCTCTCACACCCTCACTCTCTCCCTCAAACCCTCACTCTATCTCTCACACCCTCACTCTCTCTCTCACACCCTCACTCTCTCTCACACCCTGACTCCCTCTCTCACAACCTCACTCTATGTCTCACACCCTCACTCCCTCTCTCACACCCTCACTCTCACTCTCACACACCCTCACTCTCTCTCTCACACCCTCACTGTATCCCTCACACCCTCACTCTCTCTCTCACACCCTCACTCCCTCTCACACCCTCACTCCATCTCTCACACATCCTCACTCTCTCTCTCACACCCACACTCTCTCTCTCACAACCTCACTCTATCTCTCACACCCTCACTCTCACTCACACCCTCACACTCTCTCTCACACCCACACTCTATCCCTCACACCCTCATTCTCTCTCTCACACTCTCACTGTATCTCTCACACCCTCGCTCTCACTCTCACACCCTCACTCTATCTCTCACACCCTCACTCTATCCCTCACACCCTCACTCTCTCTCTCACACCCTCTCACTCTCTCTCTCACCCTCACTCTCTCTCTTATATCCTCACTCTCTCTCTCACACCCTCACTCTCTCTCTCTCACACCCTCACTCTCCCTCTCACTACCTCAATCTCTCTCACACACCCTCACTCTCTCCCTCACACTCTCACTCTCTCTCTCACACACCCTCACCCTCCCACTCACACCCTCACTCTCTCTCTCTCTCACACCCTCACTCGCTCCCTCACACCCACACTCTCTCTCTCACACACCCTCACTCTATCTCTCACACTCTCACTCTCTCTCTCACACCCTCACTCCCTCTCACACATCCTCACTCTATCTCTCACACCCTCACTCTCTCCCTCACACCCTCACACTCTCTCTCACACCCTCACTCCCTCACACACCCTCACTCTATCTCTCACACCCTCACTCTGTACCTCACACCCTCACTCTATCGCTCACACCCTCACTCCCTCTCTCACACCCTCACTATCTCTCACACCCTCACTCTCTCTCTCACACCCTCACTCTCTCTCTCACACCCTCACTCTCTCTCTCACACCCTCACTCCCTCTCTCACACCCTCACTATCTCTCACACTCTCACTCTAACTTTCACTGTCTCACACCCTCACTCTCACCCTCACACTCTCTCTCTCACCCTCACTCTCCCTCTCACACCCTCACTCTCTCTCTCACACCCTCACTCTCTCCCTCACACCCTCACTCTCTCTCTCACACACCCTCACTCTATCTCTCTCACCCTCACTCTCTCTCTCACACCCTCACTCAATCACACACAGCCTCAATCTATCTCTCACACCCTCACTCTCTCTCTCACACCCTCACTCTCTCTCTCACACACCCTCACTCTCTCTCTCACACCCTCACTGTATCCCTCACACCCTCACTCTCTCTCTCACACCCTCACTCCCTCTCACACCCTCACTCTATCTCTCACACATCCTCACTCTCTCTCTCACACCCACACTCTCTCTCTCACAACCTCACTCTATCTCTCAGACCCTCACTCTCACTCACACCCTCACTCTCTCTCTCACACCCACACTCTATCCCTCACACCCTCATTCTCTCTCTCACACCCTCACTGTATCTCTCACACCCTCGCTCTCACTCTCACACCCTCACTCTATCTCTCACACCCTCATCTATCCCTCACACCCTCACTCTCTCTCTCACACCCTCACACTCTCTCTCTCACCCTCACTCTCTCTCTCTCACACCCTCACTCTCCCTCTCACTACCTCAATCTCTCTCTCACACCCACACTCTCTCTCTCACACACCCTCACCCTCCCACTCACACCCTCACTCTCTCTCTCTCTCACACCCTCACTCGCTCCCTCACACCAACACTCTCTCTCTCACACCCTCACTCTCTCTCTCTCTCACACCCTCACTCGCTCCCTCACACCCACACTCTCTCTCTCACACCCTCACTCTATCTCTCACACCCTCACTCTCTCTCTCACACCCTCACTCCCTCTCACACATCCTCACCCTATCTCTCACACCCTCACTCTCTCCCTCACACCCTCACTCTCTCTCTCACACCCTCACTCCCTCACACACCCTCACTCTATCTCTCACACCCTCACTCTGTACCTCACACCCTCACTCTATCCCTCACACCCTCACTCTATCTCACACCCTCACTCTCTCTCTCACACCCTCACTCTATCGCTCACACCCTCACTCTCTCTCTCACACCCTCACTCCCTCTCTCACACCCTCACTATCTCTCACACCCTCACTCTCTCCCTCACACCCTCACTCTCTCTCTCACACCCTCACTCCCTCACACACCCTCACTCTATCTCTCACACCCTCACTCTGTACCTCACACCCTCACTCTATCCCTCACACCCTCACTCTATCTCACACCCTCACTGTATCTTTCACACCCTCACTCTCTCTCTCACACCCTCACTCTCTCCCTCACACCCTCACTCTCTCTCTCACACCCTCACTCCCTCACACACCCTCACTCTATCTCTCACACCCTCACTCTGTACCTCACACCCTCACTCTATCCCTCACACCCTCACTCTATCTCACACCCTCACTGTATCTTTCACACCCTCACTCTATCGCTCACACCCTCACTCTCTCTCTCACACCCTCACTCTCACCCTCACACTCTCTCTCTCTCACCCTCACTCTCCCTCTCACACCCTCACTCTCTCTCTCACACCCTCACTCTCTCCCTCACACCCTCACTCTCTCTCTCACACACCCTCACTCTATCTCTCTCACCCTCACTCTCTCTCTCACACCCTCACTCAATCTCACACAGCCTCACTCTATCTCTCTCACCCTCACTCTCTCTCTCACACCCTCACTCAATCTCACACAGCCTCAATCTATCTCTCACACCCTCACTCTCTCTCACACACCCTCACTCTCTCTCTCACACCCTCACTCTCTCTCTCAAACCCTCACTCCCTCTCACACACCCTCACTCTATCTCTCACACCCTCACTCTCTCCCTCACACCCTCACTCTCTCTCACACACCCTCACGATATCTCTCACACCCTCATTCTCTCTCTCACACCCTCACTCTCGCTCTCTCACACCCTCATCTATCTCTCACAACCTCACTCTCTCTCACACACCCTCACTCTATCTCTCACACCCTCACTCTCTCTCTCACACCCTCACTCCCTCTCACACATCCTCACCCTATCTCTCACACCCTCACTCTCTCCCTCACACCCTCACTCTCTCTCTCACACCCTCACTCCCTCACACGCCCTCACTCTATCTCTCACACCCTCACTCTGTACCTCACACCCTCACTCTATCCCTCACACCCTCACTCTATCTCTCTCACCCTCACTCTCTCTCTCACACCCTCACTCAATCTCACACAGCCTCAATCTATCTCTCACACCCTCACTCTCTCTCTCACACCCTCACTCTCTCTCTCACACCCTCACTCCCTCTCACACACCCTCACTTTATCTCTCACACCCTCACTCTCTCCCTCACACCCTCACTCTCTCTCACACACCCTCACGATATCTCTCACACCCTCATTCTCTCTCTCACACCCTCACTCCCTCTCTCACACCTTCACTCTCTCTCTCACACCCTCATCTATCTCTCACAACCTCACTCTCTCTCACACACCCTCACTCTCTCTCTCACACCCTCACTCTATCTCACACACCCTCACTCTCTCTCACACACCCTCACTCTCTCTCTCACACCCTCACTCTCTCTCTCACACCCTCACTCTCTCTCTCACACACCCTCACTCTCTCTCACACACCCTCACTCTCTCTCACACACCCTCACTCTCTTTCACACAACCTCACTCTCTCTCTCACACCCTCACTATATCTCACACACCCTCACTCTCTCTCACACACCCTCACTCTCTTTCACACAACCTCACTCTCTCTCTCACACCCTCACTATATCTCACACACCCTCACTCTCTCTCACACACCCTCACTCTCTCTCTCACACCCTCACTCTCTCTCTCACACCCTCACTCTCTCTCTCACACCCTCACTCTCTCTCACACACCCTCACTCTCTCTCACACCCTCACTCTCTCTCTCACACCCTCACTCTCCCTCTCACACCCTCACTCTCTCTCTCACACCCTCACTCTAACCCTCACACCCTCACTCTCTCTCTCACACCCTCACTCTCTCTCTCACACCCTCACTCTCTCTCTCATACCCTCATTCTCCCTCTCACACCCTCACTCTCTCTATCACACCCTCACTCTATCCCTCACACCCTCACTCTCTCTCTCACACCCTCACTCTCTCTCTCACACCCTCACTCTCTCTCTCACAACCTCACTCTCTCTCTCACACCCTCACTCTCCCTCTCACACCCTCACTCTCTCTCTCACACCCTCACTCTCTCTCACACACCCTCACTCTCTCTCACACCCTCACTCTCTCTCTCACACCCTCACTCTCCCTCTCACACCCTCACTCTCTCTCTCACACCCTCACTCTAACCCTCACACCCTCACTCTCTGTCTCACACCCTCACTCTCTCTCACACCCTCACTCTCTCTCTCACACCCTCAAACTCCCTCTCACACCCTCACTCTCTCTCTCACACCCTCACTCTATTCCTCACACCCTCACTCTCTCTCTCACACCCTCACTCTCTCTCTCACACCCTCACTCTCTCTCTCACACCCTCACTCTCTCTCTCACACCCTCACTCTCCCTCTCACACCCTCACTCTATCCCTCACACCCTCACTCTCTCTCTCACACCCTCACTCTCTCTCGCACACCCTCAATCCCACTCTCACACCTTCACTCTCTCTCTCACACCCTCACTCTATCTCTCACACATCCTCACTCTCTCTCTCACACCCTCACTGTATCTCTCACACCCTCGCTCTCACTCTCACACTCCCTCACTCTATCTCTCACACATCCTCATTCTCTCTCTCACACCCTCACTCTATTCCTCACACCCTCACTCTCTCTCTCACACCCTCACTCTCTCTCTCACACCCTCACTCTCTCTCTCACACCCTCACTCTCTCTCACACCCTCACTATATCTCTCACACCCTCACTCTCTCTCTCACACCCTCACTCTCTCTCTCACACCCTCACTCTCTCTCTCACACCCTCACTCTCTCTCTCACGCCCTCACTCTCACTCTCACACCCTCACTGTATCCCTCACGCCCTCACTCTCTCTCTCACACCCTCACTATATCTCTCACACATCCTCATTTTCTCTCTCACACCCTCACTGTATCTCTCACACCCTCGCTCTCACTCTCACACCCTCACTCTATTCCTCACACCCTCACTCTCTCTCTCACACCCTCACTCCCTCTCTCACACCCTCACTCTCTCTCTCACACCCTCACTCTCTCTCTCACACCCTCACTCTCTCTCTCACGCCCTCACTCTCTCTCACACCCACACTATATCTCTCACACCCTCACTCTCTCTCTCACACACCCTCACTCTCTCTCTCGCACCCTCACTCTCTCTCTCACACCCTCACTCTCTCTCTCTCACACCCTCACTCTCTCTCACTCTCCTACTCTATCTTTCACTCTCTCACACCCTCACTCTATCCCTCACACCCTCACTCTCTCTCTCTCACCCTCACACTCTCCCTCACACCCTCACTCTCTCTCTCACACACCCTCACTGTCCCTCTCACACCCTCACACTCTCTCTCTCACACCCTCACTCTCTCCCTCACACCCTCACTCTCTCTCTCTCACATCCTCACTCTCTCCCTCACACCCTCACGCTCTCTCTCACACACCCTCACTCTCTCTCTCAAACCCTCACTCTCTCTCTCACACCCTCACTCTCTCTCACACAATCTCACTCCCTCTCACACACCCTCACTCTCTCTCTCACACCCTCACTCCCTCTCACACACCGTCACTCTATCTCTCACACCCTCACTCTCTCTCTCACACCCTCACTCTATCCCTCACACCCTCACTGTCCCTCTCACACCCTCACACTCTCTCTCTCACACCCTCACTCTCTCCCTCACACCCTCACTCTCTCTCTCTCACATCCTCACTCTCTCCCTCACACCCTCACTCTCTCTCTCACACACCCTCACTCTCTCTCTCACACCCTCACTCTCTCTCTCACACCCTCACTCTCTCTCACACACCCTCACTCCCTCTCACACACCTTCACTCTATCTCTCACACCCTCACTCTCTCCCTCACACCCTCACTCTCTCTCTCACACCCTCACTCTCTCTCTCACACCCTCACTCTCTCTCTCTCACACCCTCACTCTCTCTCACACTCTTACTCTATCTTTCACTCTCTCACACCCTCACTCTCTCTCTCACACACCCTCACTCTCTCTCTCACACCCTCACTCTCTCTCTCACACCCTCACTCTCTCTCACACACCCTCACTCCCTCTCACACACCCTCACTGTATCCCTCACACCCTCACTCTCTCTCTCACACCCTCACTCTCTCTCTCACACCCTCACTCTCTCTCTCACACCCTCACTCTCTCTCTCACGCCCTCACTCTCTCTCACACCCACACTATATCTCTCACACCCTCACTCTCTCTCTCACACCCTCACTCTCTCTCTCACACACCCTCACTCTCTCTCTCACACCCTCACTCTTTCTCACACACCCTCACTCTCTCTCTCTCACACCCTCACTCTCTCTCACACTCTTACTCTATCTTTCACTCTCTCACACCCTCACTCTATCCCTCACACCCTCACACTCTCTCTCTCACACCCGCACTCTCTCCCTCACACCCTCACTCTCTCTCTCACACACCCTCACTGTCCCTCTCACACCCTCACACTCTCTCTCTCACACCCTCACTCTCTCCCTCACACCCTCACTCTCTCTCTCTCACATCCTCACTCTCTCCCTCACACCCTCACTCTCTCTCTCACACACCCTCACTCTCTCTCTCACACCCTCACTCTCTCTCTCACACCCTCACTCTCTCTCACACACCCTCACTCCCTCTCACACACCCTCACTCTATCTCTCACACACTCACTCTCTCCCTCACACCCTCACTCTCTCTCTCACACCCTCACTCTCTCTCTCACACCCTCACTCCCTCTCACACACCCTCACTCTATCTCTCACACCCTCACTCTCTCTCTCACACCCTCACTCTATCCCTCACACCCTCACTGTCCCTCTCACACCCTCACACTCTCTCTCTCACACCCTCACTCTCTCCCTCACACCCTCACTCTCTCTCTCACACCCTCACTCTCTCTCACACACCCTCACTCCCTCTCACACACCCTCACTCTATCTCTCACACACTCACTCTCTCCCTCACACCCTCACTCGCTCTCTCACACCCTCACTCTCTCTCTCACACCCTCACTCCCTGTCACACACCCTCACTCTATCTCTCACACCCTCACTCTCTCTCTCACACCCTCACTCTATCCCTCACACCCTCACTCTCTCTCTCACACCCTCACTCTCTCTCTCACACCGTCACTATAACTCTCACACCCTCACCCTCTCTCTCACACCCTCACTCACTCTCTCACACCCTCACTATCTCTCACACTCTCACTCTACCTTACACTCTCTCACACCCTCACTCTCATCCTCACTCTCTCTCTCTCACACCCTCAGTCTCTCTCTCTCACACACCCTCACTCTATCTCTCACACCCTCACTCTCTCTCTCACAACCTCACTCTCTCTCTCACACCCTCACTCTCTCTCTCACACTCTCACTCTCTCTCTCACACCCTCACTCTAACCCTCACACACTCACTTTCCCTCTCACACCCTCACTCTCTATCTCGCACTCTCACTCTCTCTCTCACACCCTCACTCCCTCTCTCACACCCTCACTCTCTCTCTCACACCCTCACTCTCTCTCTCACACCCTCACTCTCTCTCTCACACCCTCACTCTAACCCTCACACCCTCACTCTCTCTCTCACACCCTCACTCTCTCTCTCACACCCTCACTCTATCTCTCACACCCTCACTCTCTCTCTCACACCCTCACTCTCTCTCTCACACTCTCACTCTTTCTCTCACACCCTCACTCTAACCCTCACACCCTCACTCTCTCTCTCACACCCTCACTCTCTCTCTCACACCCTCACTCTCTCTCTCACACCCTCACTCTAACCCTCACACCCTCACTCTCGCTCTCACACCCTCACTCTCTCTCTCACACCCTCACTCTCTCTCTCACACTCTCACTCTCTCTCTCACACCCTCACTCTAACCCTCACACCCTCACTCTTTCTCTCACACCCTCACTCTCTCTCTCACACCCTCACTCTAACCCTCACACCCTCACTCTCTCTCTCACACCCTCACTCTATCTCTCTCACACCCTCACTCTCTCTCACATCCTCACTCTCTCTCTCTCACACACCCTCACTCTCTCTCTCACATCCTCACTCTATCTCTCACACCCTGACTCCCACTCTCACACCCTCATTCTATCTCTCACACTCTCACTCCCTCTCTCACACCCTCACTCTCTCTCTCACACCCTTACTCTCTCTCTAACACCCTCACTCTATCTCTCACACCCTCACTCTCTCTCACACACCCTCACTCTCTCTCACACACCCTCACTCTCTCTCTCACACCCTCACTCCCTCTCTCACACCTTCACACTCTCTCTCACACCCTCACTCTATCTCTCACACATCCTCATTCTCTCTCTCACACCCTCACTCTATCCCTCACTCCCTCATTCTCTCTCTCACACCCTCGCTCTCACTCTCACACTCCCTCACTATATCTCTCACACCCTCACTCTCTCTCTCACACGCTCACTCTCTCTCTCACACCCTCACTCTCTCTCTCACACCCTCACTCTCTCTCTCACACCCTCTCTCTCTCTCTCACGCCTTCACTCTCTCTCTCACTCCCTCACTCTATCTCTCACAACCTCACTCTATCTCTCACACCCTCACTCTATCTCTCACACATCCTCATTCTCTCTCTCACACCCTCACTCTCTCTCTCACATCCTCACTCTCTCTCTCACACCCTCACTCTCTCTCTCACGCCCTCACTCTCTCTCTCACACCCTCACTCTCTCTCTCACACCCTCACTCTCTCTCTCACGCCCTCATTCTCTCTCTCACACCCTCACTCTATCCCTCACTCCCTCATTCTCTCTCTCACACCCTCACTGTATCTCTCACACCCTCGCTCTCACTCTCACACCCTCACTCTCTCTCTCACACCCTCACTCTATCTCTCACACATCCTCATTCTCTCTCTCACACCCTCACTCTATTCCTCACACCCTCACTCTCTCTCTCACACCCTCACTCTCTCTCTCACACCCTCACTCTCTCTCTCACACCCTCACTCTCTCTCTCACACCCTCACTCTCTCTCACACCCTCACTCTCTCTCTCACAGGCTCACTCTCTCTCTCACATCCTCTCTCTCTCTCACACCCTCACTCTCTCCCTCACACCCTCACTCTCTCCCTCACACCCTCACTCTATCTCTCACACCCTGACTCCCACTCTCACACCCTCATTCTATCTCTCACACTCTCACTCCCTCTCTCACACCCTCACTCTCTCTCTCACACCCTTACTCTCTCTCTAACACCCTCACTCTATCTCTCACACCCTCACTGTATCCCTCACACCCTACTCTCTCTCACACACCCTCACTCTCTCTCACACACCCTCACTCTCTCTCTCACACCCTCACTCCCTCTCTCACACCTTCACACTCTCTCTCACACCCTCACTCTATCTCTCACACATCCTCATTCTCTCTCTCACACCCTCACTCTATCCCTCACTCCCTCATTCTCTCTCTCACACCCTCACTGTATCTCTCACACCCTCGCTCTCACTCTCACACTCCCTCACTATATCTCTCACACCCTCACTCTCTCTCTCACACGCTCACTCTCTCTCTCACACCCTCACTCTCTCTCTCACACCCTCACTCTCTCTCTCACACCCTCTCTCTCTCTCTCACGCCTTCACTCTCTCTCTCACTCCCTCACTCTATCTCTCACAACCTCACTCTATCTCTCACACCCTCACTCTATCTCTCACACATCCTCATTCTCTCTCTCACACCCTCACTCTCTCTCTCACGCCCTCACTCTCTCTCTCACACCCTCACTCTCTCTCTCACACCCTCACTCTCTCTCTCACGCCCCTCATTCTCTCTCTCACACCCTCACTCTAATCCCTCACTCCCTCATTCTCTCTCTCACACCCTCACTGTATCTCTCACACCCTCGCTCTCACTCTCACACCCTCACTCTCTCTCTCACACCCTCACTCTATCTCTCACACATCCTCATTCTCTCTCTCACACCCTCACTCTATTCCTCACACCCTCACTCTCTCTCTCACACCCTCACTCTCTCTCTCACACCCTCACTCTCTCTCTCACAGGCTCACTCTCTCTCTCACATCCTCTCTCTCTCTCACACCCTCACTCTCTCCCTCACACCCTCACTCTCTCCCTCACACCCTCACTCTCTCTGTCACACCCTCACTCTCTCTCTCACACCCTCAATCCCACTCTCACACCTTCACTCTCTCTCTCACACCCTCACTGTATCTCTCACACCCTCGCTCTCACTCTCACACTCCCTCACTCTATCTCTCACACATCCTCATTCTCTCTCTCACACCCTCACTCTATTCCTCACACCCCTCAATCTCTCTCTCACACCCTCACTCTCTCTCTCACACCCCTCACTCTCTCTCTCACACCCTCACTCTCTCTCACACCCTCACTATATCTCTCACACCCTCACTCTCTCTCTCACACCCTCACTCTCTCTCTCACACCCTCACTCTCTCTCTCACACCCTCACTCTCTCTCTCACGCCCTCACTCTCACTCTCACAGCCTCACTGTATCCCTCATGCCCTCACTCTCTCTCTCACACCCTCACTATATCTCTCACACCTCCTCATTCTCTCTCTCACACCCTCACTGTATCTCTCACACCCTCGCACTCACTCTCACACCCTCACTCCCTCTCTCACACCCTCACTCTCTCTCTCACACCCTCACTCTCTCTCTCACACCCTCACTCTCTCTCTCACGCCCTCACTCTCTCTCACACCCACACTATATCTCTCACACCCTCACTCTCTCTCTCACACACACCCTCACTCTCTCTCTCACACCCTCACTCTCTCTCTCACATCCTCACTCTCTCCCTCACACCCTCACTCTCTCTCACACACCCTCACTCTCTCTCTCACACCCTCACTCTCTCTCTCACACCCTCACTCTCTCTCTCACACCCTCACTCCCTCTCACACACCCTCACTCTATCTCTCACACCCTCACTCTCTCCCTCACACCCTCACTCCCTCTCACACACCCTCACTCTATCTCTCACACCCTCACACTCTCTCTCACACCCTCACTCTATCCCTCACACCCTCACTCTCTCTCTCACACCCCTCACTCTCTCTCTCACACCCTCACTATATCTCTCACACCCTCACTCTCTCTCACACCCTCACTCCCTCTCTCACACCCTCACTCTATCCCTCACACCCTCACTCTCTCTCTCACACCCTCACTCTCTCTCTCACACCCTCACTATATCTCTCACACCCTCACTATCTCTCACACTCTCACTCTACCTTACACTCTCTCACACCCTCACTCTCACCCTCACTCTCTCTCTCACACCCACACTCTCTCCATCCCTCACACCCTCACTCTCTCTCTCACACACCCTCAGTCTCTCTCTCACACACCCTCACTCTCTCTCTCTCACACACTCACTCTCTCTCTCTCACACCCTCACTCTCTCTCACACTCTCACTCTATCTTTCACTCTCTCACACACTCACTCTATCCCTCACACCCTCACTCTCTCTCTCTCTCCCTCACACCCTCACTCTCTCTCTCACACACACTCACTGTCCCTCTCACACCCTCACTCTCTCTCTCTCACACACTCACTCTCTCCCTCACACCCTCACTCTCTCTCTCTCACATCCTCACTCTCTCCCTCACACCCTCACTCTCTCTCTCACACACCCTCACTCTCTCTCTCACACCCTCACTTTCTCTCTCACACCCTCACTCTCTCTCTCACACCCTCACTCCCTCTCACACACCCTCACTCTATCTCTCACACCCTCACTCTCTCCCTCACACCCTCACTCTCTCCCTCACACCCTCACTCTCTCTCTCTCACATCCTCACTCTCTCCCTCACACCCTCACTCTCTCTCTCACACACCCTCACTCTCTCTCTCACACCCTCACTCTCTCTCTCACACCCTCACTCTCTCTCTCACACCCTCACTCCCTCTCACACACCCCTCACCCTATCTCTCACACCCTCACTCTCTCCCTCACACCCTCACTCCCTCTCACACACCCTCACTCTATCTCTCACACCCTCACTCTCTCTCTCACACCCTCACTCTATCCCTCACACCCTCACTCTCTCTCTCACACCCTCACTCTCTCTCTCACACCCCTCACTATATATCTCACACCCTCACTCTCTCTCACACCCTCACTCCCTCTCTCACACCCTCAATCTATCCCTCACACCCTCACTCTCTCTCTTACACCCTCACTCTCTCTCTCACACCCTCACTATATCTCTCACACCCCTCACTATCTCTCACACTCTCACTCTACCTTACACTCTCTCACACCCTCACTCTCACCCTCACTCTCTCTCTCACACCCACACTCTCTCTATCCCTCACACCCTCACTCTCTCTCTCACACCCTCACTCTCTCTCTCACACTCTCACTCTATCTCTCACACCCTCACTCTCCCCTCTCACTACCTCACTCTCTCTCTCACACCCTCACTCTCTCCCTCACACCATCACTCTCTCTCTCACACACACCCTCACTCTATCTCTCTCACCCTCACTCTATCCCTCACACCCTCACTCTCTCTCTCACACCCTCACTCTCTCTCTCTCACACCCTCACTCTCTCTCTCACACCCTCACTCTCTCTCTCACACTCTCATTCTATCTCTCACACCCTCACTCTCCCTCTCACTCCCTCACTCTCTCTCTCACACCCTCACTCTCTCCCTCACACACTCACTCTCTCCCTCACACACCCTCACTCTCTCCCTCACACACTCACTCTCTCTCACACACCCCTCACTCTCTCTCACACACACTCACTCTATCTCTCACACGCTCACTCTCTCTCTCACAACCTCACTATCTCTCTTACTCCCTCACTCTCTCTCTCACACCATCACTCTCTCTCTCACACCCTCACTCTCTCTCTCACACCCTCACTCTCTCTCACACACCCTCACTCTGTGTCTCACACCCTCACTCTCTCTCTCACACCCTCACTCTCTCACTCACACCCTCACTCTCTCCCTCACACCCTCACTCTCTCTCACACACCCTCACTCTCACTCCAACACCCTCAATCTATCTCTCACACCCTCACTCTCTCTCACACACCCTCACTCTCTCTCTCACACCCTCACTCTCTCTCTCACACCCTCACTCTCTCTCTCACATCCTAACTCTATCTCTCACACTCTCACACTCTCTCTCACACCCTCACTCTCTCTCTCACACTCTCACTCTCTCTTTCACATCCTCACTCTCTCTCACACCCTCACTCTCTCTCTCACACCCTCACTCTCTCTCTCACACCCTCACTCTCTCTCTCACACTCTCACTTTCTCTCTCACACCCTCACTCTAACCCTCTCACCCTCACTCTCTCTCTCACACCCCTCACTCTCTCTCATACCCTCACTCTATCTCTCACACCCTCACTCTCTTTCTCACACCCTCAATCTCTCTCTCACACTCTCACTCTCTCTCTCACACCCTCACTCTAACCCTCACACCCTCACTCTCTCTCTCACACCCTCACTCTCTCTCTCACACCCCTCACTCTCTCTCTCACACTCTCACTCTCTCTTTCACATCCTCACTCTCTCTCACACCCTCACTCCCTCTCTCACACCCTCACTCTCTCTCTCACACCCTCACTCTCTCTCACACCCTCACTCTCTCTCTCACACTCTCACTTTCTCTCTCACACACCCTCACTCTAACCCTCACACCCTCACTCTCTCTCTCACACACCCTCACTCTCTCTCTCATACCCTCACTCTATCTCTCACACCCTCACTCTCTTTCTCACACCCTCACTCTCTCTCTCACACTCTCACTCTCTCTCTCACACACCCTCACTCTAACCCTCACACCCTCACTCTCTCTCTCACACCCCTCACTCTCTCTCTCACACCCTCACTCTCTCTCTCACACCCTCACTCTCTCTCTCACACCCTCACTCTATCTCTCACACACCCTCACACCCTCACTCTCTCTCTCACACACACTCACTGTCCCTCTCACACCCTCACTCTCTCTCTCTCACACACTCACTCTCTCCCTCACACCCTCACTCTCTCTCTCTCACATCCTCACTCTCTCCCTCACACCCTCACTCTCTCTCTCACACACCCTCACTCTCTCTCTCACACCCTCACTCTCTCTCTCACACCCTCACTCTCTCTCTCACAACCCTCACTCCCTCTCACACACCCTCACTCTATCTCTCACACCCTCACTTTCTCCCTCACACCCTCACTCTCTCCCTCACACCCTCACTCTCTCTCTCTCACATCCTCACTCTCTCCCTCACACCCTCACTCTCTCTCTCACACACCCTCACTCTCTCTCTCACACCCTCACTCTCTCTCTCACACCCTCACTCTCTCTCTCACACCCTCACTCCCTCTCACACACCCTCACCCTATCTCTCACACCCTCACTCTCTCCCTCACACCCTCACTCCCTCTCACACACCCTCACTCTATCTCTCACACCCTCACTCTCTCTCTCACACCCTCACTCTATCCCTCACACCCTCACTCTCTCTCTCACACCCTCACTCTCTCTCTCACACCCTCACTATATCTCTCACATCCTCACTCTCTCTCACACCCTCACTCCCTCTCTCACATCCTCACTCTATCCCTCACACCCTCACTCTCTCTCTTACACCCTCACTCTCTCTCTCACACCCTCACTATATCTCTCACACCCTCACTATCTCTCACACTCTCACTCTACCTTACACTCTCTCACACCCTCACTCTCACCCTCACTCTCTCTCTCACACCCACACTCTCTCTATCCCTCACACCCTCACTCTCTCTCTCTCACACACCCTCAGTCTCTCTCTCACACACCCTCACTCTCTCTCTCACACCCTCACTATCTCTCTCACACCCTCACTCTCTCTCTCTCACACCCTCACTCTCTCTCACACTCTCACTCTATCTTTCACTCTCTCACACACTCACTCTATCCCTCACACCCTCACTCTCTCTCTCTCTCCCTCACACCCTCACTCTCTCTCTCACACACACTCACTGTCCCTCTCACACCCTCACTCTCTCTCTCTCACACACTCACTCTCTCCCTCACACCCTCACTCTCTCTCTCTCACATCCTCACTCTCTCCCTCACACCCTCACTCTCTCTCTCACACACCCTCACTCTCTCTCTCACACCCTCACTCTCTCTCTCACACCCTCACTCTCTCTCTCACACCCTCACTCCCTCTCACACACCCTCACTCTATCTCTCACACCCTCACTCTCTCCCTCACACCCTCACTCTCTCCCTCACACCCTCACTCTCTCTCTCTCTCACATCCTCACTCTCTCCCTCACACCCTCACTCTCTCTCTCACACACCCTCACTCTCTCTCTCACACCCTCACTCTCTCTCTCACACCCTCACTCTCTCTCTCACACCCTCACTCCCTCTCACACACCCTCACCCTATCTCTCACACCCTCACTCTCTCCCTCACACCCCTCACTCCCTCTCACACACCCTCACTCTATCTCTCACACCCTCACTCTCTCTCTCACACCCTCACTCTATCCCTCACACCCTCACTCTCTCTCTCACACCCTCACTCTCTCTCTCACACCCTCACTATATCTCTCACACCCCTCACTCTCTCTCACACCCTCACTATATCTCTCACACCCTCACTCTCTCTCACACCCTCACTCCCTCTCTCACACCCTCAATCTATCCCTCACACCCTCACTCTCTCTCTTACACCCACACTCTCTCTATCCCTCACACCCTCACTCTCTCTCTCACACCCTCACTCTCTCTCTCACACTCTCACTCTATCTCTCACAACCTCACTCTCCCTCTCACTACCTCACTCTCTCTCTCACACCCTCACTCTCTCCCTCACACCCTCACTCTCTCTCTCACACACCCTCACTCTATCTCTCTCACCCTCACTCTATCCCTCACACCCTCACTCTCTCTCTCACACCCTCACTCTCTCTCTCTCACACCCTCACTCTCTCTCTCACACCCTCACTCTCTCTCTCACACTCTCATTCTATCTCTCACACCCTCACTCTCCCTCTCACTCCCTCACTCTCTCTCTCACACCCTCACTCTCTCCCTCACACACCCTCACTCTCTCCCTCACACACTCACTCTCTCTCACACACCCTCACTCTCTCTCACACACACTCACTCTATCTCTCACACGCTCACTCTCTCTCTCACAACCTCACTATCTCTCTTACTCCCTCACTCTCTCTCTCACACCATCACTCTCTCTCTCACACCCTCACTCTCTCTCTCACACCCTCACTCTCTCTCACACACCCTCACTCTGTGTCTCACACCCTCACTCTCTCTCTCACACCCTCACTATCTCACTCACACA